>NC_059429.1:75278298-75520798 GCF_021028975.2 Sphaerodactylus townsendi | reverse complement strand
GGCTGGGCGGGGCATGATGGGGGCATGGCCGGGCATTCCGGGGTCGGGACATTCCTGGGCAGGGCTGTGGCAAGGACAAAGCCACTGCGCCAGTCCTTGGGCAGGAAACGAATGCACGCAGGTGCAGGCTGCCACGCACGCCAGTGCACCTCCTGCTAGACTGCTTCAAGTTCTGCGCGCTACTGCTGAGAGGAGGGGCGTCACTAAGGCAAAAATCACGTGGCAAAATCACCCATTAGTAACCCCCTCTCGGCACACACAAATAATTAGTAACCTACTCTCGGGAACCTGTGAGAACCTGCTGGATCCCACCTCTGCCCGCGCCCCACTGGCGCCCCACCCCATTGGCGCTATGCCACTGGTTTGTATGTAAACAAGATGTTGAGGTCATATTCTAATAAGCTATTGATTAGCTATCGGCCAGTTTGGTAGCCATCACTTACATGTCTGTGAGCATGTATACTTGAAGTTATAAAGTTAGCTTGCTTTCTTTGTTCTGTGCTCAGTCCTTGCCATGTTCTAAAAGAAGTGTAAGAATGTAATAGTGTAATGTAGTGTAGTGTAAGAGAGTGTTTATTGTTTTTTCTCCATGTTACCCTAACTTTTTAGCTAGTAAACTTTATATTAAACAACTGACTAGAATCTGGGTTTTTATTGGTAGCCTCTAAACTCTACTACTAACGTAAATCTACCAACAATACCAAATGGTAGCTAGAATTTTTTAAAACACAACATTTATTTGTGACTGATTTAACTGACTATGAACAATTTGCTGCTGAGCTGAGCAGCAAGAGGAGAGGGAAGTAAAACAACATTGTGCTGTGTGAGAATACACATGTATGCAGAAAACTGATGGTGCTGTATTATAAGGAAGATACAACTGAAACAACCTGTTGAACAGTCAGGAACAGTTTTACCCACAGTCCGTCAAAACAGTGGCACCCTGTTCTCAACTGGCAAATAAGTCATGAGCCAAACTGGCAGATGAAACTGCACAGCAACAGTCATGGCCATGGCCTGGACCCAAGAAAGCATTTCTGCAAATGAAATGCTTTCCATTTGCACAGTATTATTTTCTTGCCTCTCCTGTGCTGCTGCAGCTTAAAATTATGCCCCCCCCAAGTGCTAGTCCTGGGGGACAACAAGCCTCCAGGAACAGAATTTCAAAGGGATTGTAGGCTGCAGTGAGAGAGAGGAGACAAAAAAAACCCCATGTTTCATCGGCAGAAATAGTTTTCTGCACAGAAACACTCTATCTCTGGTGGCAACCTAGCTTGCTTCTGTAGATAGAGGCACATGGAGCAGGGCCTCTGCAGAAGATATGTCTGGATAAAACTGATTCTTACGATTGGGGGTTGGGCAATGCAGCTGTTTCAGTTGTGGAATCCAGTCAATTTATTCCTGCTAATCTTCAAAGCACCTATACATATGTTTTCCTTTTAATGGATTTGTAGCAAGTTTCTACAGAGTTCTGACATTATCCTCCATTTCTATTAGACTTTATCACAAATATCTCCATTTTTTAAAAAGATGCTTGAAATATGACAGTCCAGCAGGATTCATCTTCACAAGATTTTCCAAACAACTTTCAAGCATAAATGCCCTTTCAGTTTAACAAAAAAGCCGTCAGTTTCAGCTTCTTAGATGCTGCATTACTTGTTTTCCATTAGGGATACCAGCCTCCAGGTGGGATCTGGGGATTGCCTGAAGTTACAGCTCATCTCCAGGCTACAGAGAAGAGTTCTCATGAAGAAAATGGGTGCTTTGAAGGGTAGCCTCTATGGCATTGTACCCCATCGAGCCCCCTGTCTCCCTGATGATCCATCCCCAAATCTCCAGGGCTTTCTCAACCTGAAGCTGGCAACCCTTTCCCCTCATTCCCACCAGTGGCTACAGGGGACCCAGCAACCCTATTTCCAAGTGACCAAGCATTCTAAAGTAAGTATGGGCATTGATCTACATTTATTCCTGTATGCTTTCAAATTATTACTTCAAAATGGATGTTGGAAAGTCGAGCATGCCAATAGAAGTAAAGGTAATCACAAGTTTTTTTAAAAAAAAGGTGGATGGAAGTGTCAGCTCAGAAGAGGAACTTCACCTTCTCTCACGGAGTGGCAACCATTTCATTATTTGTTTGCCCTTCTCTGCTCGCTTGTAGTCGACCCACGCGGTCAGCGTAAGAACGAGACGAGACGCTCCCCCCCCAAGCCAACGTTCTACCACGGTGCTGCTGGGTCAGCAGTGCATTACTACACACAGTCAAGGCATTTCCCCAGCAAACTTTCTCAGCAAAGAACAATTCACAACAATATCCTCCAAAGAAACCCATGACAAAACTCCAAGGAGACCAGCAGAGTGAGTGTCTGGCTCAGGTTGTCAGAGCCCAGTTTTCAGGAACCATTAATGTGCTTTCTGCATCTTGAGCAGCATGTACACAACCTACCTTATCTACATATGTTCAATATGTGGGGAATATTTTATGCATCATTTCATATGCGTGCTAAAGCATAAGATCAAAAGCACCTCTAGCCAGCATCCTTCTTCCAATCATATGGCAACCTGCTACTCAATCATTTTTTCTTTAAACATTTCAAACACTCCATCCTTGCCTTGACTATTTTGATAGATTCTGGAGCGGTAATTGTGTTTGTTTTGCACAATCAAAATAACAAAGAATCACTTTAAAGACTGACAAACTTTCTGTGACATCAACCTGCCCCAATGAGAGTGCACTTCATATCTTCTCAAGGAAAAGGAGCCTTCCTTCCATTCAATGGTTCTGCCATTTGCCAGATCTGGGGCAGAGATAGTCTTAGCTAGTGGGCAACCTGGGCATCTGCCCCAGGCCCCATATTGGGAGACCCCCCAGATGCCCATGACCATTCTTCTCCAGATGGATTGGGGAAAAGAAGAACAACAATATCCTGCTGCTGTTGCTACCCACACATTTGGGGCTTGAGCTGCCTGCTCATTACAATGACAACCTGGTTTGGGCAGCTGCCCTTATACCTGCACCTGCCCCATTCAGGACTCAGGCAGTCACCTTCTTCCAAGGACAAAGGTTCCGTCCTGCCTCATACTGGACGAGGACTGACCCTTGCTTGGCCCGGGAGGAGGGGGGGTAGTTGCAGTGATTCTATCACTCAACCCTCGCATTTAGCCCAGGGCCCCAGAATCACTAAGGTTGCCCCCAGGGGCATGCCTCTGGGCCATGCCATCTAATCATGGGGCGGGGAGGGGGGGCGCTGGGCCTGCATGGTACTTGCCGGCTCCAGGAGGTAGACCTGGGTGTCTGGCCAGCTCTGGGCAGTAGATTGGGTGCTTGGCTGGCTCCAGGAGGTAGACCTGGGTGCCAGCAAGGAGTGGGGATTCAGATTTTGCCCCTGGGCTCCATTTCCCCTAGATACGCCTCTGGTCACCCCTGATTTGAGGCCAAGTTTCTGGAACAAGCACTGTTTAAAAGAGCATTGCCATTCCTTTTCCTCCTTCCTTCACATCCATTGCTAAACACAACATAACTGTAGCCTTCTTCCTCCACTACAGCCTAGCCCACAATTCTTTGACCTCTTCAAGCAGAGCTTGTTTTGCTTCATGCATCACGTTTAAGTCTTCTGTTCAGCAATTGCTTCAAATCTACATTCTGCACAGAATTTCAGTAGCTACAACAGCAGAAATGATGCTGACAAGCACAGACCCAGTGCAAAGAACTCAAATCATGCAGCAAACAGCAGAGCAAATTGGTTTAAGACATTTGTAAGTGCTGCAAATTGTCAGTGCAGCCTCTAAGAGATAAGCGGAATAATCTTTTCTGAGTTATTAGGGGAAAGATGTATTCCGATTTTAAAGTCCGTTTTCACATGCTCTTTGGCCAGGAAGTAAAGGGCAAGAAGACACAACAACGCTATATATAGGCAAGGTCTTGAAGTTCTAAATGGCTGAATATTCACAGCTCCCTAGAAAGTGAGAGGATTCAAGAATTGTCTGAACTGTGTACTCTTATTCTTCCTTCTCCCGGGCCTCCTAACTCCTGGCTAATGGCAGAATTCCACATGCATACATAGCTTCTTCTAGTTTCCTAAAGGTGATGAGTAACAGGGAACAAACAAACAAACACCTCACTTACTCTTCCAATTTCAGCTTCAGAACTTCAGCTACATTTAGCAAAGGACTGCATGGTGCCAAAGCCAATTTACACCAATTGGATACATCTGCTGGTGCTATCAGTGGTGCAAAAAAGGTTGTTAGTGCAGGCTGAGGAGCAGTTGACTCAGCAGTAACAAGCTGAGCTTCAGCAACAGGTTGAGAAAGCAAGAGTCACTACCAAATCCTCAACTGGCTTCAAGCTAAGCACTGTGCCTCCTGTGTCCTGGTTTGTGCATGGACAATTGTGACTTTAGTCAGGAGATTTACATATACAAAACAACTCTAGGTGGAAGCTTTCTGGAGCCATCTCACCAAAAAGCAACAGCCAGAAATAGAACATGGCCTTGAGGAAAAACTGGATGGTGCTCTCTTATTCAGGTGTTCATAGGTAGCATTTGGACATTGCTTCAGTGTTCCAACAGCAAAACTCCAGAACTGCGTGACCTTTGTAGAGTGAGAATTTGACAGTAGTGGGTTAAAAACACCAACTCAAAAAGGCTCTTCACAACACAGTTCCATTCTTGGCTCTGCTCTGCTTTGACTCATCAAGGCCCCATCCCCCCTGGTCTTGCGATGGGCACCCAGGCGAGTCTAGGAGACTGAAGCATCAATCAATTCTTGCTTTGGCTTGTGCTTGCTTTGCTTAGAGATTAGCAGTATTAGTAGAGATTCTTTCCCCTAGCCAGGCAGGACCTGGCCCTTATCAGGATTCCTACCTTGGAGAAGCTGCACAGCCTGGGAATGTTTTCGCTTTGCCTTTGGAGGGAAATGGTTAGAGGGAAGGGTGCATAATGCAGAATATAGGCTGCTGCTTAGTGTGAGACTGTTAGATTCAGTAAAGAAATCTTGGAGTTTACCTGTGCAAGCAAGAGGAAGTTTTCATGGCAGAATTACTGTACCAAGTTCTGTTTCCTTCTAGCATCAGAAGAACTAGACAGAGCCATCTGTTAGGTTACAGGCAACAGCAAGTGGCCAGTACAGAATTCCCTCAAAATAACAACAAAGAGTTGTAATGAAAAGAAATATGAAGTCACCCCTGAATATTCTGAAGGACTTCCGAAGTAAAAAATGTTAAGTTGAATATCTGGAGTTAGATTTTCCATTTTTAAAAAAACCTATGTTGTCTACTCTCACAACACTCCAATGGCTAAGCAGTAGTTTTGTTTTTATTCCAGAAGCTGGTGTTGGGCCACAGCTAATCAGCATAATTGCAGTTTGAAAATTCAAAGTTAAGATAATATAAAATACAATGAACTCCTTCATAAACCTGAACCCACCTAAAAATATACTTGTAGCCTACACCCTATTATATTTGCCCTTGGATCACCTTCTAAATACTGCTAAAATAGCACGCCCCCTCCTCCCCCAGGAAGCCCATGTAATTGGGTGGAACCTATAATGAATGAGCTCTAGTTGATGCCAAGCAGGGTATCTAAGCAGCGGGACATGTAGTGGGTGGCAACCTGAGGAGTGCAATTTACATTAGAAAAAAACAAATTATACCACTGACCTGGGAGAGTGGCAATTGAGAATGGCAGTTAGAGGTTGGCAGCTAGAGGGGAAGAAGGAGAGAGGTATAGGAGGGAAGTGAAACTTGTGGTATTTCCCTGAGGGAAATAGCTCCAAGGAAAAGCAGGTGATCCCTAACAAGTGTTAAAGAAAGAAAACTGGTACTTGTGTGTATGTTCCTGCCGCCACAGACTTTAGAAATTATGGCCAATTATACCCTGTTGCTCTGCCCTGAAGCAAAGGAACATTTCCTTTGGGCCAGACATTTCTGTAATGACGCACTGATGTTTTCCGGGGTTTCCACCGCTTTAGATCTCCCCCCCCCCCCACTCCATGTGGGCACTTCCAGGAGATCTACAGTCTGCTTTAATGAAAAACACAAAAATATCGATATAACACAATTTACAAAGATTTGATAATATGGGGAAAAGATATCCAAGTCCAAAAACCTAGAGAAAAGATCCAAATTGGCAACGATAACTGCCACTGGTTTACATACTCGCAACTTAGAGAGACTTTCTTGAAAGATGCTTGTACAAAAGGCTTTGATAAATTTGATGTAATCCTATAATAAATTTGATGTAATCCTTTGGGAATCCAATACCAAACCGATACGCAAAGCATACAAATTGCTTTTGGAGATAAGTTTAAAACATGAGACCATTAAGGAAGTTATGATTAAATGGGCCCAAGACATTGGCAAACATTTAATATATGAAAACTCGGAAAATACTTGGAAAAACCACCATAAATTTATGCAAAGTATAGATCTAAAAGAAAACTTTAATAAGGGGTTCCACAGGTACCTAATACGTTTAAGATTAGCAAAAATCGACAAGACAATATCCCCATATTGTTGGAAATGTGAGGAAAAAATAGGTACTTATTTCCATCTATGGTGGAGTTGTAAGAAAGTGAAAAGGTTCTGGAAAATAATCCACAAAAAGGTGAAAAGATCCTAGACCAAAAATTCAAAATGTTACTTGAAAACTACCTATTAGGCATTTTCCAGGATAACCCTAAGGTAGATAATATCAACCTGTTCTTGTATCTTTCGATAATAGCAAGAATTCAAGTGGCTAAAAATTGGAAGAACAGGAAAATTCCCAGTTGTAATTCTTGGTTTGAAGGTGTAGTTTGGTGAAGTTTGGTCCAGGGGGTACAAAATTATGGACTCCCAAAGGGGGTGGCACCATCCTCCATTGTTTCAAATGGGAGCTAGTAGAAGATGGGGGCCACACCTTTGAGGGTCCATAACTTTGGACACCCTGAGCCAAATTTCACCAAACCTGGGAAATATCATCAAGAGAGTCTCTTACTGATATTGCCCAGGTTTTGTGAAGTTTGGTCCAGGGGGTCCAAAGTTTGGATTCCCAAAGGGGGTGCCCCCATCCCCCATTGTTTCCAATGGGAGGTAATAGGAGATGGGGCTACACATTTGAGGGTCCATAACTTTGGACCCCCTAAACCAAACTTCACCAAACCTGGGTGGTATCATTAGGAGAGTCTCCTAAAGATACCCTAAATGTTTGGTGCTGCTAGCTTAACAATTGCACCCCTGACAGCAGGCACACCCCACATTTCCCCAGATTCTCCTTTTAAATCCATCTCGTTCAGCATGGATTTAAAGGGAGAATCTGAGGTCCTCAGGCTTCTAGAAGAAGAAGAAGTGTTTGGATTTATATCCCCCCTTTCTCTCCTGTAGGAGACTCAAAGGAGCTTACAATCTCGTTGACCTTCCCCCCTCACAACAAACACCCTGTGAGGTAGGTGGGGCTGAGAGAGCTCCGAAAAGCTGTGACTAGCTCAAGGTCCCAGCTGGTGTGTGTGGGACTGCACAGGCTAATCTGAATTCCCCAGATAAGCCTCCACAGCTCAAGCGGCAGAGCAGGGAATCAAACCCGGTTCCTCCAGATTAGAATGCACCTGCTCTTAACCACTATGCCACATTAAAAGTGA
This sequence comes from Sphaerodactylus townsendi, assembly GCF_021028975.2. Classification (NCBI taxonomy): domain Eukaryota; kingdom Metazoa; phylum Chordata; class Lepidosauria; order Squamata; family Sphaerodactylidae; genus Sphaerodactylus; species Sphaerodactylus townsendi. The sequence goes on along the minus strand of NC_059429.1, from coordinate 75,513,187 downwards.
TGCTGTTTCATGGTGGGGGATAATCCACCTCAAAACAGCATCACTTTCAATGTTGTTTAACTGGGTGCCCCAGATTCTCCCTTTAAGGTGGATTTAAAAGGAGAATTTGGGCTCTCTAGTTTAAACACCAATGTAAGTGATGCTGTTTGGGGGTGGATTCAAGCATCACAGCGGCTGCTCCGGAGGGGTGGGGGGGCGCAAAACTCACATTTTGCACCAGGCTCCATTTTCCCTCTATGCCTCTGCCCAGAAGGGAGGGCAGAAGGAACTGCCAGCTGCTGGCTCAGTGGGAGCCCAGCTGGTGGGGGGCAGGGGAGGGGAGGGCAGGGGAGTCTGCCGTCCCCGGCCTTGGAGAGCTGCTTTTATAAACGCTAGGCTGGGGGCGGGGCTTGGGGAAGCATGGCCATGCCCTTGGGGTGGGTGGGGGTGTGGCCCCACCCCCGAACCTCCCCATAAAAAATCTATACCTTCGCCCCTGTCTTAACATATGCTAGGTACATTCACTCAGTACCCCCACACACAGTCTTCCAAGTTAGGTAAAACCCTTAAAACAACTTTTACTGAGGTAAACTTAAAGCAAATCTCTACATCCCTGACAAACTGATATACTAGAATTCTCCTCTCTGTAGGAAAAATCCTTATCCTGGTTTATTAAGCCTTCACCTGGTCCTTCAATAAGCCCCGTCAATATACAGCATCTGTGTATGACTGCTTAAACTCAGCACTCAGACTAATACCAGTAGAATTAGTCAATCTCTCTGGGCTGATGTACTCCCCACAAAGTTTAGTTTTCTCTCAGTTAAGACACACTGCACTTAGCAACTGTTATCAGTAGGAAGGATTCCAACCAAAAGCCCCCTTGGATGTCTGTAACAGGGAAATCTCCTCTCTGCATCATACTGTTACTTGCCCAATTAGAGTGCAGGAGCAGGAGGCCCCAGCCAGTCATGTACCTTCTCTGTTCCTAAGCCTTTCCTGTTCCGCTCTGAAGGTAAACAGTATGCTTGCTTTGTCGGAATTGCATTTTAAAATTCCATTTTCCTTTCAATCCATCACACGTGTCTTTATGAAAAATGGCAGAGCCATTTCAAGTCTGTACATGCTTAAGCCACAAATTATTTCTATTCAATCATTTTAACAAGCTTGCCCTGAATTAGAGAGCAGAAAGGATGCCATAAAATAATTTATTCCACTAATTTAGCATATTCTCAAATAAATTACTTCAGCTGTATGTTTCCCATTATTCACAACCCCACAGAAAGTTGCTGTTTCTCTTTTAGTATATCATTCTGCTTTCATTGAACTTTTGCTGCTTCCTCTTCAGGCCCTCATTTAGACTGTGTTTTCCTCAGACTTTTATTATCTATAAATGTTGTTAGGTTTTATTCCTCTCATATTTTTGAGATTCATCCTCTTAATGTTTTCTGCATTTCATCTGTACCTTGTCTTATGCATTCTTATCTAACACAATCGCTGCCTTCGAATTTTCTCTAGCAGTCATTTTAAGACACTTTGAAGGTAAATGACATCTTTATAAAGCAAAGTCCCTAAGGGCTTTAAAGGCTATGTCTCTTCCATTAGCCTGAATAGAAATACTCATGAGCAAGTAGAAGCAGCAGCTTTCTAATTTGGGGAATGAGAAGAAAGAAGCAGCAGTAGATTTCCACACAAATTTAATTGCCCGTCATATCAGGAGAGCAATAATAATAAAAAAAAACCCTGAACAATGCTATATGTGAAAGTTAATGTTAATTTAGTTTATATTTGGCTTTATGTCTGGCACAAATATCCTATGTGGCCTGCATGCAATCCCAAGAAGTGTAGCTACAGGCTCCATCCATAACTCTGAGAAGTCCAGTCTTACATTTGGGAGGGAACCTGTATTGTATCCCCCATTACTGCAGAAATGTTTGAAAATATGATGGAAATTAATGCTAAAGGATTGGGAATATTTTTATAGCTCTAATTAATTTGCCCTTTGACTGTAATGATTTTTATATTGCTGTATCAATTGTATTCAAGGCTGGGGTACAGGCTTCTCAGCTAAGCTTTTTTCCCCAATTAGACTTGTTCCCATGTGCCAAATTATTCAGTGCAGTTACTATGTAAACCACTCAACATCCCCATGCTGTAGCTGCTTGTAGTTGAAGAGGGAGGCAAGCAGGCAGGCAAGGTCTAGAGTCTAGACCCATTAATTTCATAAGTGCTAGTAGCTGTTCCTTTCCTAAGGCAAAAGTACCACTGCTACAATAGAAAGAAGTGAAGCCAGTGCCTTTACTGCCACCCACTGTTCCACTTACACATTATACAAACACAAGGCCTTGCCTGGAGCAACCCAGCCCAGGGCTGACCTCTGCCACTGTTGGTTAGATCAACACAGTTTATAAAATCCTCCAACTCAGTCTCTCTGACCCTTAACATTTCTCGGTCCAGATCCTGCAAGGGCCCCCTTTCCCCATTAAGAACATAGAAGAAAGAATTTCACTAGATGTTGGTTTTTCTACCATAATGCTGCAAGGTTCTGGATACAGCAAATTTATGATATCTTGGCTGGCTCCTTCCTTGGTCCACAGTATAGCAACTCAGGGGAAGCTGATGACTTTTTAAGTTGGTGGGGCTATAATTTTAAAAAAAAACATTATTCACATTATCCCGAGGATTTACACAGCACTTATAAGAGTGTCTTGAAACACATACTTCCAAAATGGAAAACATCTGCTGTACCCTGCACACTCAGTAATAGAGGGGATGGCATAAGCATGATTTCTAGATACAGATAAACTTATTACTTTTTGAAATTATCTCATGCCACATATATTCTGAATACAATTTCTTTGGAGTCCAGTATATAACGATTGCCCAAAACCATGTAGACCAATGATTCTGAAATCACAGGACACATTTGCTTCCAAAGGTATGCTTCCCGTGTCCCAGGAAGTCATTAAATCTCTCAAAAACCATGCCACTTCTTGTCCTACAACTGAAAGGGCAGACTATTGCAGCTGTGGGCACAAAAGTGTTTAATTTGATTAAGATACTCCGTTACAGCGCAGCTTAGATGTTGGTTTCATAGATGTTACTAAGTATGTAGAGTTCCTTTATCTTAGATGGTACTGACTTATGGTTTTTACATACAGTATCCTAATATAGGCTAGCTAGGTACTTATTCATAATACTCTCATTCAGCTCTCTTGTTATATAAACCCTCAAAATAAAACATAAACTCTTTCAGTTCTCAGTTTTCTTGGGCCAAGCTTCGCAAGACGTGCCCCCCCAGAAATGCGATACGCCGGCAAAAGAATTCTGCCGGGCCATTGAAGGCGGAGGCCGCTCAAGCGACGCGAAGCGATGCGTCGCGGCTCCTCTCAGGAAGAGGCCAATGGCGGATCGACAGGCGGCTGGTTGCCGCATAGAGTCAGCCTCTGTTCCCTTTTCCACTCACCTTGTCCCCGCCGTCATTGACCTCGCTGGCCTCAGGGAAGCCCCGCCCACGCTGCCCTCCGACCTCCAGGGGTCGGAGGACAGTGAGGGAGAAGCTTCAGAGGCCAGCAGGCCAACGACGGGGACAAGGTGAGTGGGAAAGGAAAGGGAAACAGCGAGTTCCCAGGTTAAAGGGTTGTTTTTTAGGTGACTGGCCTCGACGCCGCCCTGAGGAGGGAAGGTGCAACCAGGTCGGCTGCTTGCTAAGTGCGCTTTCAATGCAGCGCCTGCTTCAGGTGACAGCCTGACCTGGGGGCGGCGTTTTTACCGCCCCCAGGCCGCCGTTTTTGGCCCATGCAGAAACGGCCTTACTTTGGCCACACAGTTCCTCCTATGCTGTGTAAAAGAACATTTACTTTAACTGACAAAGCTAGAGTGATGATGCGGATAAGTTCCTTTTGCAGAAGGCTTTTGTAAACATCCTAAAACATGACATGAGTTGAATAAAAACCAGAGGCTCATTGTCATCAAAGTCACTGTTACCATAAAGGTGTGTTGTTGGGGGTTTTCTTGGTGTGTTGCAGCATAGTGTTCAAAATCAAAAATGAAAAACTGGTCAACAAAAGCATAGTTTAGGCTATAGTAACAGTATATTCTCTAGCAGTTTTAATGGGGTAAAAATGAGGTGCAACCCATGCAATTCTCCTCTGAAACACAAACATTCCCAAAACATCATCACCTTAAATTCATTTGGTTTTAAATATATATTGTACAAATTAATGTGTTATTTTAAACAAGCAGTGCTTGGTATTTAATTTTGCAATCTATTCAAGGATTCATACAGGAGCCATCTCTTGAGGGTCTCCTGCACTTTGCCACTTAGAATAATAATTTTATTTATGATGTTGCCTGAAGACAAAGAATTCCTTTAATTCATTCTTGCCATGCTGGCTTCTGAGAGTAGGAATAATTCTGGACCCTTGAAACAGCGGTCTACTGCTGCCCTCTTACTGGTTTTTAATAAGTAATCTCCAGCATAGCAACAATAAAAGTGTCACCAGTTTTCCATGCTTCCTTTTGGTGGTGATTCTAAACCATTTATCTTAATAAAAAATTGCCCATGTCATCCTGAATTATATTAAAAGTTGCTGCAGGACTTTTGCTATGAAACAGCATGCCTGCCAGAACTACAGTGAAGCTAAGTTTATACAGCATTTCCCTCACAGCTAATCATTAGTCATCTGTTTCTTCTCTCAACATAACTGAAGTTTTTCAGACCATGTCTTTAGAAACTTCTGGAATCCAGTCATATATATACATATATTGCCTGCCTTGTCTTTATTCCTTCTGAGTCAAATATATGCAGGTGCCACTGCCTACAGTCTGCTGACATTTCTGATAAAAGGCTGAGAGGTTTTCCTGAAATAGTCCCTCACCAGGCCATAGAAAGATTCAATAAGGAGTAATTAATTCACATGCTTATTGAGCTTGGACCTGCCTTAGGGGTTGTCAACAGACCTGAAGTAAACTCTCTTGTTCTTTTTAATGTGTTCATGAAGCTTATCTTGGCATAAAAGTGAATAACATCACCAGATAAATAACATCAATAGGAAAATATCCCATTAAGCCTGTTAAAATGACAAGGTATTTTTTTCTCCAGGCAGTTGGTAATCTTACTCTGGGCTCCCTATGCAGACACCTAGCACATCAGGACATTTACAACACAATGTATTGAAATCACAGCAGTTTCAATGGGCTTAGAGCGCTGTAAATCTGAATTCTATAGATATCCAATAGAAAAGCTTTCCTGATTAAAAAAAACCTGTTATGCACAACTATTATGCATTTTACCAGTTAGTACACCTCTCATGATACAGGTATGCCTTTTATATTTATTTTATTTATAGTTCTTCTTTCTCAACCAGGCTCAAAGGAAATGTGCAATTAAAATAATATAAAAAGAAAAATATAATACATAGAACCAATAGTGAATTAAAATGAATTCCATTATTCGAGAACAATGTACTTGATGAGGGCAGCAGCTTCCAAATGGGTGTTTCCTGCATATTCAAAGGTGATGCTACTTGGGCTCTTCTTCATGGCTTCCTGTTTCAATGAAGAAGAGTGAAGAAGAGTTTTGGATTTATATCCCCTTTCCTGCAGGAGACTCAAAGGGGCTTACAATCTCCTTGCCCTTCCCCCCTCACAACAAACACCCTGTGAGGTGGGTTGGGCTGAGAGAGCTCCGAGAAGCTGTGACTAGCCCAAGGTCACCCAGGTGGCGTGTGCGGGAGTGTACAGGCTAATCTGAATTCCCCAGATAAGCCTCTACAGCTTAGGTGGCAGAGCTGAGAATCAAACCCGGTTCCTCCAGATTAGATACATGAGCTCTTAACCTCCTATGCCACCGCTGCTCAATGAGATGAAAGCTTTTTGCTGTAGGGAACACTGATGAAGCCACCAGAAAACACTGGTGGCCACAACGTTGAGCATCACTGGCTTAGACCGACCTGCACAGAGCACTTTAAAAGAATTATGTGGAAGGAATATAACAATTGCAGTTCTTCTGGCTACTGAAACCCTTGGTGTAATTGAGTTCTCTTAGACCTATACATCTATCAGTCTTTGGTCTTTTAGGCAATACCCTGCTGTTTTTAAAAAAATATTTATTTTAAGTAGACAATTGTAATTATGATTTTGTCACTCTTCGTCTGTTTGTAAACTGTGTCCACAACCAGTTCCTGCCTGACGGTCTGAAGGATATCAATCTCTACAATCAATGAGTCAACAGGCAAAGTGATACCACTTCAGTCAGCTCTGAGCTTCAGCCTCAGTCAATTTTAATGCAAATTAATTCTCTTAAAATGAAAATTATGTATTTGGGAATAAATGGGCAAAACTAATTTCCTCCTGCAGCAGAGATCCATAACATTTTTATATTATGTTAAGTGTTGAGGCGTATTAAAATGAGACGCAAAAATAGTAACAAGGGAAATCCCCATATAAAGCCCCATGCTCTCCCGCGAGGACCGCCTCTTCTCACTTGCACTCTTCTGGTCCCGCAGCTCTCGTCCTTTAACGCACGACACAAAATCTGCTTAGTGACAAACTCTTTTCTCAATGATTGGCTATTCTTTGATTGCTCTGATTCATACGCTTCTTCCTACTGGCTGTGGCTTGACCTACACGACGATTACATAAAATTCGCAGGCAAAACAAAGGAAGTAATGAGAAAGCGGAACAGCACAGAAGGAGTAACAGAAACCAGAAGTAACTCGGTCACGACTCCAGCGGAGACATTTACATGTTGAAACAAAAGTGACCAGACGTCGTCGTCGTCGCGCCCTGCTGTAAATCGTGGCCGGAACTATTTTCTCGGCGGGGTGCGTTAATTCGATCAGCCGTCGCAGCAGCGACGACGCTAATGCAATCACGAATGCGTCAGTGATTGGCAGCGATCGGTAGCCTATGAGAAGTCACAACCTACTCAGGAGCGAGTGGTGATTGGGTCGCAGCACGTTGGCCACGTGACGCGAGGGGCGGGCTGGAGTACGGTGTTGGTCTCAGGGTGGTCGCTGCTGGTTGGGCCCTGGCGGAGGCGGCGGCTGCACGGACGGAGGTGAGTTGCGAAGGGAAGGGTTTGGGGATGGAGGGTACCGTGGATTGGCGGCAGAAGGCGCAAGGACCGGCCCGCGCGGGGCCCCTCGGGCAATCGGGGCCCGAAGAGGCATGTCAGGCTGGGCTGCGAGAGTGCCAGGGCTTCCCTGGAGGGGGTGTGCGGAGATGGGGCTTGGCGTGTGAGAGAGACTGGCCTTCCTTCCCTCCCCCAGCATGATCGATGTCCCGTTCCGTAGAGTGCGGGTTCCGCGGCCTCATCAAAGCATGCGATTCTTTCTCCATTACAAGAGGAGGAGCTGGCCTGTCGTTATCCCTTCCATACTATGTGAAGAGAGTTGTAATGATTTCCCCGCACACCCATGTATACTCAACCGAACAACAATGGCGATCCGGATGTGTCTGTACACCTTGAGGCACACCTTGGCATGCCTGGTTAGAGAGAAATGCAGGGTATTTCCGTACTCCAAAATACCCTTCTCCCGCTCCTCCCCCGAGGTAAATCTTTGGTGGTGGTGGAAAGTGCTATCAAGTCACAGCAGACTTGTGGCGACCTCGTACCACCTCCTCTTAAGAGTTTTCAGGGCAAGAGGCAATCAGTATAGTATGTATGTATTAACAAATACATATGCATAGTATGTATTAACAAATAGGTCTGTTCAGCTTAGACACTGAAGTATTCCTCTGTCACCCTTCCCCCATAGTCAGTGACATGTTAGGAATTACAGATACTCCATGTGAGGGCAAAACTGCTTTGTGATGTGAAAAGTAATTCAAACTATAGCTTAGGTATGCTGTACCCCAACAAAAACTCCATAAAATCCTTCTGTTTGTCAAAATGCATTTCTGTACATCTATCAGCTTCCATTTTCCAATCTGTAGGCGTGATGGGGATGTTTTCCATACAGCAAAATAATGCTATTCTGCATTTTGCTTTTGCTAGGCACCTTTACAGTGAGATCTCCTTCGTCATTCTTGTTCCTTGGGAAAACCAAGTCTGTGATAGGTTTAGACTCTTAGAGACAGTAGAGAAAGTGCTTTCAAAAAAAATGAAAACTGATGGGGAGGGAGGGTTAGGAAGGTCACCACTCTTTTCATTTGTAAGGTACTTGGTCCTTCATTTCAACAGTTACTTAGCTGTTGTTGACTTACCTTGATTTGCGCTATGTTGTATCAGTTTGTAATTATAATGTGTGTTTTTTCTGTCTGTCAGAGTGCACTATTTCTTCTGATTCTCATGTAATACAGAAAACTGTGAGCAAGAATCATGGCTTCGGAATTAGAGAATCTAAATCCAAGTGCCAGAATAATGACATTTCATCCAACTGTGGAAGAGTTCAAAAACTTCAGTCGTTACGTTGCATACATAGAATCCCAAGGAGCTCACAGGGCTGGACTAGCAAAGGTAAAAATGTCATAGCTTGATTTGGTGGAAGTAGAGATCTCACAAAGAATCACTCTGAATTGTTCTGTAAACCTTACTCAGTTTTACAGTGTCATCAATATTACTGAATTCTATTATGTCATGCTAAAATTTACTTTGGTGAGAATCACATCAAAACACTAGATTTTGTTATGCAGCTTGCACATTCAATGATAAGAAAACTGTTCTTGTCCCATAATGTACTACTTAATGGTCATCACTGGTGGTAACCCCAGAACTCCAAATGTACACTTCTGGAACTTGGGAAATGAGCAGCATTTAGAATAATACTATTAGCTGGCAGTAACGTCTAGAAAAAATGTTCTTAGAATTAGATGTAAGAGGTACAGACATCAAGAATATTTATCAAACAGCTGTGTGTAAACAAAAATTCTATCATAGAAAGGTACATGGTTAACTTTGGTATTCCAAAACAAACCTTCTGGTTCTGCAGGTATTGTCTTGCGGGTGTCCCTCTTTCCGCCTATTTCAACTCGGGTTACCAGTATCGGAATCAAGCGTAGAAGGCAAGCAATGTAATGGCGCAATTTTCCCCACTTACATTGGAATGGGAAAGCCTGAAAAAATGGAATAAAAAGATTTCTTCAAGGGATCTTTCTATTTTGGAACCTTGGGGAATACTAAAAAAAACCTCTTGGGGTTAGTGAAATGCTTTCTAAAACAAAATTTTACTTAGAATGCATCATATGTAAGATTTTTATACAAGATAATTGACAGTGTTAAGTAGCATTTCCTGTTTATTCTCCTGTGGAGAACGAGCATTGCTGCAATAGTTTATTCACAGGACTGAAACATGATATTCCCAAACAAACCGTGAATTTGAAGCTACTGATGGGGAAGCCGTCCTATTGACCTGCGGAAATGAATTATCAATGCTTCCAGCGTGTTCTGGATAGGGTTGCACTCCACCAAAGGAACAAGTTCCTAGCTTCCTGGTGCTTCTGGGCTTCCTATTGGATAGCAGGTGGCAGCACTGGTCAGGGATGCCTTTCACTAGCCTCATCTGGTGAGCCAGCTGTGGCTCTTCTTGAGCAGAAAAGATTTTGCCATGGATGTGCATGCCCTGTTAGCATCTAGGGATGGGGCGGTATACTAAATCAAATGAATGAATGAATGAATGTGCTTTGCATGAGACTGCCCTTGAAGACTATATGAAAGCTACAGTTAGTACAGAATGCTGCGTCCACAATATTAACTAGAGTGGATCATATCACTCCAATCTTGTTTCATGTACGCTGGCTTCCAGTTTGCTTCTGGGCTCAATTCAAGGTGCTGGTATTGAAACTTGTACAGCCTGGAATCAACAAACATTAAGGAGTTCCTTCTCCCATATGAAGCTGTCCATTCACTCCAATCATCTTAATAGGCCCTGCTTTGGTTGCTCCCACTGTCTGAGCCGTGGCAGGGGGTGACCTGAGAATGGGCTTCCTTGGAACCCACTCTCCAGGGAGATTAGTCTGTCTCCTTCTATTGCCATCTTCCATCAGTGGGTGAATACTTTTTATTTAGTTTAGAATATTCCCAATAATGGTTATTGGCCTCCTCAGTTTGGTGCTGTGTTTTTATTGACTCATTTCATGGTTTAAATGTTTTTAATTGTTCAGATGTTTTCATGTTCACCACCTTCGGAACCCTGATTGGGTAGAAAGTGGAATAAAATGTTTGAAATAAATATTTTCAAGAATATAATTATGTAAGTAATTAAAACACTAATGTGTTCAATCATAACACACCACTGAATAGTTCAGTGGTGTGAAGTTTAGTTTCTATCCATATTTGCAGCTAATCTGATTGTGCCTGTATGAAGTGGTTTCTTTTTTGTGCTACAAAATTAGTTCTTTTGTGTACTGCAAAATTTGTTTTCTATTTTCAACTTTTATTTTTCCCTACCTTTTTGATGGCAACAACTAAGGTACATGTGCTAAAACATTAAAGAGTGCAGCAGTCTGCAATTTCCCTCTTTACTTTTGAATAATGTATAGTTTTTCTTGTGGAAAACTAAGACATTTATAGTTCTATATATCACATGCCAACTTGGACAGCCTTATATACTAACTCAATGATATATTTTATGTTAATGCATTAAGATGATAATTAAGTGTGGCACATATTTTAGTTATTCCCCAGTTTTGGGGTTGGGGAGGGTTCCCCTCACCCTATTTCCAACACTTTCTGAAATATTACATTTCTGAACATGGGATTCAGGAAAACCGCTGGAAGGTGAAGCTTATGTTAACTTGTAGTCAGAAATGTTGTTATATTGTGTGTGAACGAAGTGATCCTAATGCTTAGCAATATTTCAGTTGTTGTATGTGTGTGTTTACTTCTTACACCCAGTTTTTCTGTTTATAATATTTTAGCTTTAAAATCTAACTGAGAGGTTCTGTTTACTCAGAACTTGAAAGGTCAATTAGTTGCATTGCTTTTTCATTCTTAAGGGCTCTATCCTGTTTTGTAAAATTGCTGATAATTGTTGGTGTGATTAATTTTCATGAGTACTTTTGATATGGCATTGGCATGATAAGTACCTCTGACAAAGTGAATCCTGCACTAACTTTTGCAGTCAAGTCCAATTATTTTTATGTGTACGGTTTTTATAAAATAACTTCAAATAATGACATCTGACTGTGTATTAATCCTAGGAGAACTTCTTCTAGGTTTCATTTACTTGCCAGATTGTCTCAACCTTTATCTTATGTGTTTTGATTCTTTCAGGTTGTTCCTCCCAAGGAATGGAAACCCCGTGCGTGCTATGATGACATTGATGAGCTAATCATCCCTGCTCCCATTCAGCAAGTGGTTACTGGCCAGTCAGGACTTTTCACACAATATAACATCCAGAAGAAAGCTATGACAGTTCGGGAGTTCAGAAGGATAGCAAATAGTGATAAGTAAGAATTTTAAACTACAGCTCTTTATTTCTCTTTGGTTTGCTTAAAGCAAGTTGGTGATGTTGTAGCTATGTCCTTTATATAGTGCAGTTTCATGGTTGCAGTTAAGTCTACAGGTTATTTTCTGTATCTTGTTTAAAGTCAGGCTGCTGAAGAGATATGCACTGTGACTGGTAGGAGTAATCCAGAAGCCTAATATATTTGTGATTAAGAAGGGAATGCTAGTTAAGCATGCCCTAATTTAAAATTAATCTGAGTTAATGGCCTACCTGAAGTTATGTATGGTTTTAGAAGGTACTTCGTTTTCTAAAACTATAGATAGATTTGCTATGCTTTGTACTATGAAATAGTAACTTAATCTAGGTTTAAAATAATTAAACAGTATCATTTTTAAGGTTTCAGGAAAAGTACTTTGGGGTATATGTCTTGGAGTATAAATTCTAAATTCCTATTACTACTGCTCATAACTTCAGAGAGGCTCCTTTGTGCATGGATTGTCTGTTTGGGAGGAGTAGTTATCTGTTCACTAAAGGAATAGTCTTGGAGAGCACTGTGTGCGTAACTGTAGAAATTTGGGGAGTAATTTCTGTGGCTCCTCAAGTATTTTAGCCGATTCCTGAAAATACACTTCTATTTTCTCTGCCAAATTATTGAATAACTAATTTGTATTGAATAACAATACACTGAATAAATTATACACAGCATTTATTCTGGAGTGAACATGGAACTTTCATTCTCTAAATATGCCATTTTTGGCTATAGAATTTGAGAAAACAAGTTTAGTGTACAACCATTGTTATCAAAAGAAATCACAGTTGAATCTCTAGTTTCTTAATTGTGCTTACTCACCTTCTCTAGTAACTGCCCAGTTGTTTGTGCCTTTCTGATTTCTTTCTTTCAAATATATTTCTGTTCTATTTTGCTGGAATCTTCTGTAGAGTGGCTGAATAATAAAAATTATTAGTCTTTATATGCCATAAGATTGATTTTTATGAGTAAAATTAAGAAATGTTTGTGCAAAAATGCTATTAAAACCTGGTTTATTTAAGGTATTGCACACCTCGCTATACTGAGTTTGAAGACCTTGAACGCAAGTACTGGAAGAATCTCACATTCAATCCCCCAATCTATGGTGCTGATGTTAATGGCACACTCTATGATAAGGTAAAACTAACTCTTAACTAAACCCCCCATTTGTGTATTTTTCTGTGTATTTATATTTTTTCCATATTTCGTTTTATTTAATAGTTTTAAATAATTAATATACATTAGTATTTTATATGCTTTTAATGTATCAAATATTTTAATGTTTACCACCTCGGGGGCCCTGATTTGGTGGAAAAGTGGCATAGAAATGTTTTAAAGTTACTCTTACCACTGATTTCAAATGCACTGCCTTGATGATGAATTTTGTTAAACATCAGAGGGTATTAATGAATTGTCGAATGCTTTCACAGCCGGACTCAACTGGTTGTTGTGGGTTTTCCAGACTGTGGTGGTGAGGTCTGGTAGAGAGACACAGTGTGTAACCAACTTCCCTCTGTGATAAACCTCTGAAGATGCCAGTCACAGATGCAGGCAAAACGTTAGGAACAAGATCTACCAGACCCCGGCCACACAGCCCGGAAAACCCACAACAGCCGGCATCAATAGAGTTCATAGCTTATTATTTCCTGGAACATGTTTACTGAGAACTGACTAGCACTTATCTAACACTCATAATTTAGAACCAAGAGAGTTACTGTATCTCCTTTGCCAGTATCAGTTTCCCTGCCACATATGTTCATAGAACGATTTGCAGATATTCATAGAAAATTATTATAATACTGTTGACAGAATAGCTGAGGAGACTTTAGATATTACATTGTTTCCTTTGCATATTCTAGAAAATGCAAAATAAGTACAATCTGATTTTGATTTTTTTGTAGAGAGGTGTGAAATCACATTTTTGTGGTATGGCAAAGACTACTTGTAATAAAATAGCAACAGTGAATATAACAAACTGGTAGGTCATGTTGCTGTTTGTGGCAATGAGTGCAGCTACATTCTGCTTTGTAATAGTTACTAGAAGACTTCAGTCCAGTCTGTTGGCGATCTAAATGCAGCGAGTTCTTTCCCTACTGTGAAGATTGCAGACAGGGTAGAAGGCAGCAGTAATGCAACACAGATACAGGGGAGGCCTGCTTCATTTTAAAATGCATCAGAAATGTATTTCCAACCTTGCTATAGTGTAGCATGGTGAAGTCATGTGTGATTGTATTTGTTGTCATGTGTGGTCTCTCGTATTGGTGACTGGCCTCATGTGATTCCTTTAGCATATAAATGAGTGGAATATTGGCCATCTCAATACAATTCTGGATATAGTAGAGAATGAGAGCGGCATTACCATTGAGGGGGTGAATACTCCTTATCTCTATTTTGGGATGTGGAAAACTTCCTTTGCTTGGCACACTGAGGACATGGACCTCTACAGCATCAACTATCTGCATTTTGGGGAGCCCAAGTCATGGTAAGATGTATTTATTTATTTCAGATATGTCTTTTCTGCTTCTGCAAACAGTCTCCACAAAGCTTTGAACCAAAGCATAAAAGCCATATAGAACACTAAGCAGTAAGCCTTGTAAAGCAGACTGTAGAAACAGTGTTAAAGAACCCCTGATTAAAAAAAAGCCTGATTAAAAAAAAGAAATGTTTTAATCTAACATTCTAAAAAATAATAGGGCAAACATCAGTCAAGCCTAAAGAAGAACATTCCATTGGTCAGGTGTTGTCAGAGCTGATAAAGCTCTGACTCTGGTCATCACTCCGTTGCCTTGGAAGGTAGGGGCACTAAAAATGGGTGGTGAGGAAGTCTTATCTAGCAGGCTTGACAGTATGGGAGGAGGTGTTCCTTCAAGTAGGCAGGCAACCAAATCATTTGGGGCTTCAAGGGTAAGATCAGCTCTTTGAAATGTGCCGTGAAACAGAGCCAGCTAGTACAAATCTTTTAGCACCACTAGTAATGCCCTATAATGAAGTAGTACATAGTATCTGTGTTTATAAACTGATTCTTCTTAAGGTTACCTAATTCCATCAGACAACTTTTAAAAAAGTTTTACTTCTGTCTCTTTTAAGTTAGCTTATTGTGTTGTGGGTAAGTAAACTTTTTAATTTCTTTTCCAAGGTGAACATAATAGGACAGTTTAGTAATTAAGGGAAAAACCTGAAGACTGCAGGCTTTAAAATCCTTTTTCTTAAAAGTGTAACCTGTTTGCCTATTGAACATTTTCACTATATTAATTTTGAAGCTTTAAAAAGGCTTAAAAACTCCTGTTTTCTTAATTTGCTTGTCTGGCTGTAGGTATTCCATTCCTCCAGAACATGGGAAGCGGCTGGAACGTCTTGCTAAAGGTACCCAGTTTGTTTCTGTTTTAATTCATAGACAGCTGAAGAGCAGTGGAAGCTATGTTCCATGTAAAAATTTCTGTAATGGTAGCTGTTATCCACAGTTGTAATCCTAATAGAAGAAGGAAGAGAGCTTGTTGCAGATGGGGAAAATTATTTTCCTAATTATAGCACCTTGTTCTAGTCCTGTACAGTTTAGTGGATTGTGTAGTGAAGAAGTGTAACAAGAAGATCTCAAGAAGTAACACCTAGCAGAAATATTTAAGAAATGTTTGGACATTGCAGAGAGGCTGGTAGTCGTGTGCTGCCATCCCTTCTGTGTAAAGGTTACGTGGGCAAATATAAAAGGGATAAGGGCTCATATGGGGGTGGTGTCCAGTTAGTACCTGCAGTAATCACAAAGAATATATTGCTATCTGTTATTACAGTGGCTGTTATACTGCTGGGAGCTCGCTTGGCTTCCTCAGATGTTGCTTAAAGCATTTCAAAAAATTGAAACCTAATTTAAATGGAGATCAAAGTCAGGATTTTTCCCCCCATTCCCCAGATGATAGCAGATCTTTAGTACCACACTGAAGCACTGCCCAATTTTGAAGTTGGTAGACTATGCAGAGGTTTCATTTTCAATCAGAGTGTTGGACTCTTTGTTGCAGTGCAATGTAATTTTTGGTAGAGTCTCAAAATGAGGTTTTGGGAGGGTGGGGAACCTGTATTTATAAGGGATCTCACTTTGATACCAGCATAAGTTAACTGCATTAATCCTCATCCATCCTGTCACAATGTAATTACCTTTGAATCAGGAAAATCTCTAACACAGAGACAAGATACTGATGTTCTTAGATTTCTGTAAGCAGAAACTCATTGTAGATGCCAGACTGCCTTCCAAAAGTCAGTCGGGACATTACTAAGATGATTACCTGTAGTATTTCCAGAAGGGCCTAGTTAGAAGTTGCCTCTTACTATTTTTTAGAAGTATATTAACATTTTTCTAGTTAAAAATATTTGTATGCATTTGAGATAATTCGTATGGTATCAGGGCAAAGAAGAGGCAAAGTTCCTTCTTCTCTGTCCTTGATGGAAACAGTAGATCCAACCAGGTCTCTTTATTGTCTTAAAAGCTCTTTCATGCAGAAGCGTAACCACAGAGTTGCAAAATAAATAAACAAAATTTTTTTTAAAATGCGGAGGAAAGGACTATTTGCTTTAGTGAGTTCTAAGTCTAGAACTCAGTTGTCTACACTTTCTCCTGCTGGATGGTTTATCTAGACTGAAACACATACACTGGACATTTCTGTGCCTTTCATAAATAGGTTTTTTTCCTGGAAGTGCCCAGAGCTGTGAAGCTTTCCTCCGTCATAAGATGACCCTGATCTCTCCATCGATATTGAAGAAATATGGCATCCCTTTTGATAAGGTGAGGAAGGAGTAGTGTCACTTTAACATACTGTCACTGCAGAATAAATCTAGGAAGCTCCTGAAATCCCTGCACGATGGTACTAGTGAAGTTTTTGAGAAGTAGATGAAATTGATGCTGAAGGACAAAGTATATCTCACATGGCATCTATTCCTAATAAAAGAATTACTGTATGTTGTACCTCTGGTTAATTATTTCTAGTAAGGTACAAAGGAACTGTGAGACACACTTGGATATCCAGGTCGGGTGGGGAGTGGAAGGGATGTGCACATTAAAAAATCTGTTGGGTTGGACCTACTTAATATAATTAGCTTAATTTTGCTATTTATTCCGTTTAGGCAGCTCTGTGGCCCTGGAGAATAATTGTAATTCGTTTCAGTTTAAGTATTTGTTTATAAACATATAGGTAGTCCATTTTTGACTGAAATATATGGTGTGCCCTCATATTTTTCTGACCAAATGTAAGAAGCCAAATAAAGTTGAAATCACAAAGGTTTTCAGTTAGAGACTCAGTATTGCTGGTGTTCAATTAAGGGTAACTAATCAGATGTAGGCATTAAGTTGAGATTGAAATTTCAGTCCCAATTTTGCCTTTATTTGTTGGCTGTAAGTTAGCTTGAAGGGTTATACAAAATGTTTTCTTGGGGAATGCATTTTTAATGTCTGGGAATGCTTAGTGTTCCACCTGTCTATTTCCACTTCCCAAGTATTGGTAATTAAAAAGGAGTTTCAGTGTATGTCAATCTACATGGGCTTCCTGTCTTTCAGGTAACCCAAGAGGCAGGTGAATTCATGATAACCTTTCCTTATGGATATCATGCTGGCTTCAATCATGGCTTCAACTGTGCTGAATCTACCAACTTTGCCACTCTCCGGTGGATTGAGTATGGAAAACAGTCTATTCTGGTATGTTCAGAGGAAAAATATGTTTCTGTTTTAGTTCCGTGTTTGGCAGCTTGATGTTAAAAGGTCAATGGAGATCTGGAAAGCATTGCAATTTTTCTAACAAGTTTTATTCTTGATAAGTGGAGACTGTGGTGACCAGCTAGTTTTCATGTCAGAGTAAGGCACGCTAAAAAATTGTGAAGTGAGCTTGCTGGGAGGAAAAGAAATCTTCATGAGAGAGTGCCTGTTCATTGTGAACTGCACTCCAGGGCAGGTGCATGTCGACTTGCCTTGAAGTGTTGATGTAGAAAATGTAGGCGAAAGATTACTTAAGTAATACTGGGAATTTAGTTTTAGAACATTGTCTAGATGGCCAAAAATCTTTTCACTACTGTGTAAACAACAAGAGGTTAAATCTAGATGTTGTTTTCTCCCAGTTGAAGGAACTGAATGGGTTTTTTGTGTTCTCTCATCATGCAGCGCACACATTTCACATACACAGACTGTACTGAGTGCCCCCTGTTCTAAGAAGCATTTTGATGATCTCAGTAGGCTGAGGGAATCACTTGAGGAGATACCTTCCATCCATGGAAAAGTACTTTTGTATCCAGACCAAGATTTGTAAATGGAAATAGGGTGATTGGGAGCTGCGAGTATTTCCTGACCCTTCTTCCCAAAATTTGTATTTCAAATGTAGGGAGCTCCAGCTTTGTTACTGTCCCTGGCTTTCCACCAAGGAACATTTTACCATTGTACAAACTCAGATCTTTGCATCTCACCTTTAGTTCTTCTTGAGGACAGTAGGAACTTAAATTCAGAACAGTGAAGTAATCTTGGACAGATAAAAAACTTTAATTGGCCTTTACTTGTTTGTTGCTCCATGCAGTGTTCATGCCGAAAGGATATGGTCAAAATTTCCATGGATGTTTTTGTGAGGAAATATCAGCCAGATCGTTACAAGTTTTGGAAAGCAGGGAAAGATGTGACCATCATTGACCACACTCTTCCAACACCAGAGGCAGCTGAGTTCTTCAAAGGAGACCTCTTCCAGAAAGTGGGGAAACAATGTCTTGAAGAAATTGAATCAGAAGATGAATGCAAAGCAGACATAGACACTGATGAGACCAGGAAGTATGTCTAAACGACTTTTATCCACAGGAACCTGAGTAGAAACTGGATA
Organism: Sphaerodactylus townsendi; assembly: GCF_021028975.2. Classification (NCBI taxonomy): domain Eukaryota; kingdom Metazoa; phylum Chordata; class Lepidosauria; order Squamata; family Sphaerodactylidae; genus Sphaerodactylus; species Sphaerodactylus townsendi. Next base: position 75,494,954 of record NC_059429.1, on the reverse strand, counting down.
TTAACATGTCAGTAACTGTCCTCCTTTTTCTAGGGATAGAGGTCTCTGATAGAACTAAGTCAGTGATAGCTGACTTGAAACATACCCTGTTTCCCCGAAAATAAGACATCCCCTGAAAATAAGACATAGTAGAGGTTTTGCTAAAGTGCTAAATATAAAGCATCCCCCGAAAGTAAGATGTAGCAAAGTTTTTGTTTGGAAGCATGCCCGTCGAACAGAACACCAGAGCATGCAGCTGTGGAGCGGAAAAATAAGACATCCCCTGAAAATAAGACATAACGCATCTTTGGGAGCAAAAATTAATATAAGACACTGTCTTATTTTTGGGGAAACATGGTAGACACAAATATATATTAATCTGAAGTTTCCCTGCAGTGGCTGGATCAGTTTCAGATAAAAACAGGAAATGTTAGTAAGAGTGAAGAAGATCAGTTAGTTCAGCCTATAGCTGGTCTGCTGGCCTTGAATATTTGCATTTGCAAAGGTAATTTTGAATGACTTCTGTCATTCACACCTTGCACTCAGGATGTTATACTGTAGTCATGTGTCTCTTTAAATGAGTAGTACTTGCAATTGAGAGCTGGGAATACTACAAAACCTACTTCAGGCAGTAATGTCAATGAAAACCAAATGGATTATCCTGCGGTGAGGAGAGTCAGTGGTGTGAAGTGCATTTCACCTTTTTCTTCAGGGGTGCGATTTTGTCTCCATGATTATATGTGTATCTTGCTTTGTATTCTGGATACTACAGGAACGTCATAACCCAGCTAATCTTTATAGACAATCATCTGAACTGCTAGCTTGTTCTTTGTGCTTTTTAAATTTAGATATAGATAGATATAGATATTGATAGATATTGATATATATATATATATATATATTTATTTCCAGTTTGCCCAAGCATCGCATCGGAACCAAGCGTCATCGTGTCTGTTTGGAGGTGCCCCAAGAAGTGAGCCAAAGTGAGGCCTTCCCCAAGGAAGAGCTGGTTCCAGTGCCGTTTGAGATGGATGAGGCAGAGTCTCCTGTTGGGCCCGCTAGAGAGCCAGTGCAGCAAGGTGACCAAGGACCAGCGCCTTCAGGTAACTGTTCATTTATTTAGGGCTGTACTCCATTCCATTTCACTGTAGGCTTTGCCACTGGAACCTGATTCATACTGTTGTTCAGGCACCTTATTCCAGTAACATCCTGAATTGGGTTTAAAGGTGATAAGATTGTTTTAGTATTAAAAGAAGAATCAAACTGGTAAATTAACATATTATTTAAATTGGAGTGTTACTGTATACTCAAGGAAGCTTCAGAAAAGCTAGATGGATTCTTTGTAGTGATGATATCATATTATGTTCTTGTTCTTTAACTGGAAAAAATATTGCATTCTTTTTCCATTTTTCTGGAAGGGGGCCTGTTACCAAAATAGTTCCAAAAGTGGCTATCTGATGTTTTGTGTGCCTGAAAATTTATGAGTACATACAGTATAACTGGTCATATGGCGTTGGTAGGGAGGGGCTGCTGACGGTTCCTTCCTCCTCTGAGGTGAGGGAGAGGTGGGGGCTGCACAGAGGGATTTCTCTGCAGTAACCCCCATTTTATGGAATGTCCTCTCATTTGAGGTCTGATAGGTGCTGTCATATACACCTTTCAGCTCATGGTTCAGACTGTCTTTTTCACCTGGCCATTTGACTGATTGATGCTATCTACCCTCAAACCATTGGCTTTCTTGGAACTTTCTGTCCACTTACACCTGGGGGATGGGTTAGGGAAAGGGTGGGTTTTTCGGTACTGGGTAATGGTTTTTAGATATGTTTTAAGGAGTTTTTAAATGTGATAGATAATGTTTTTATTGTAATATTGGATTTATTGTTAAACTGTGTAACCTACCCTGGGATGTATTTGAAGGAAGAGATAGAAATCCACTAAATAAATAAATATATTGTTATCCACATTAAAGACATAGCGTAGAACTATTTATTTTGTCCATTATATCAGTCAAGTTATATATCAACAATGATGATGAAATGTAGTATTTTGCCTCCACATGCTTGCCTACATCCTGTCCTAGAGAATTGGTGAGCACGATGGCAAGGGATATGATTACTGACTGAAGTCTAATTTCCCAGGCAACCAGGCAGTTCAAGCTAGTAGTCTTGACGTGACTGTCTGTTCCCTTGCTTTGCTGGTAGTTCCCAGATGGATTTTGCTTTCTTATAGCTTATATCCTTTCGATAATAGCTATTACTAACATGCGTGTTTTACATTGTGTTTGATCCAGAATATGCAGATTTTTCAGAAGTGAAGTTTGAAGAACTAAAAAATGTGAAATTGGACGAAGAGGAAGAAGAGCCTGAGGCGGCTGTTTTGGATCTTTCTGTTCCTCACTCCATGTCTTCCACCTTGGCCCAGTCTGCTCTGAAACAAAGTCCAGTTTCCATCCTTCATTCTGGATCTCCGCTGTGTTCTGGTTCTTCAGATTGTGAACCCACTGACATCCCCAGGCAGGCTTTTGAGCAAGCCGAGGTTCTGACTGTACACAGTTATGCTAAGGAAGAAGCAAATGGCATGGACAATGGACGGACCGCTGGAAAGAAAGCCACTGCTACAGCAAGCATGAATGAAGTGGAGCTTGCAAAAGTATGAGAGAACTTGGGGGGGGGGGGGGGGGGTTAGGGAAGAATGTTCATGCAACTATTATTTTGATATAGCATATGATCAAGCTAGAGTGGTCAGCCCTTAACTTTCAGTGGCTTTAAAATGGGATGAGTTGTGGGACAGACAATTTCCTTAAGAGAGGTCTTGTGTAATCCATTCTGCTAGTTTGATCACTAGAACAAACATAAGGTAAACTTTAAACTGGTGGCATTTTACAGAGGAACATGGTTTTAAGTACCAAGTTGCTGATAGTCTATATATTTGTATGTCTGCTTTCTAAATGATTTTAGAATGCTGTTAAGTGCCATGTCAAAACTTCAGTTGTTTTTAGTTTCGGATTCTGCAGTATGTTTAAAAGGAAGAGATCAATCCAGTAGGTGGTTTTTAGATAAACTGTGGTTAGTCTCTTTAATATGATTGTTCCTTGATCTTGTCTAGATGGCAAAGGAGTATATAAGGTCAGTGAAAGATCGCAAGAAGGCAAAAGGGCGGCGCCAACCTTTGAGCAAACTCCCACGTCATCACCCACTGTTGATGAAAGATGGCCTCAGTGATGATGGTAAGTTCTACCCCTCTTCCCTCACTAAGCTGATTTTGATTCTTAAAGGCAAAAGAAAACCTTTTGCTAACTGTTTAATGTTGTTGAAGCCTACAACATGGGCAAGAGTCATGTTTATAAACGTTAGTGGGAAAAAACTGCCAGCTGGTAAATGAGAAAGTCAAGCCCTCTTTAGACCAGTGGTACCAGTTTGTGGTGCTTATGAAGTGGGTCAAATTTGGAAGGCCTTTGCCCATATTGTAGACATTCCCTTTACTTGACACTATGAGGTGAATTTTGTCAGTGCTTTGACTAAAGTTGGTCAGGGTTTTTTGTTTTGTTTTCTTTACTGTAGAAATGTCAGAGCAGTTGACACCAGAAGAAGAAATTGAGGAAACGGAGACATGGGCCAAGCCTCTCAGTCAGTTATGGCAAAATCGCCCTCCAAACTTCGAGGCAGAAAAGGAGTATAATGCAGCTATGGCTCAGCAGGCCCCCTACTGCGCGGTCTGTATGCTTTTCCAGACCTACCAGGTGAGCAGGTTAAATTCTCTTTACAAGCCTGTGCAGTGCGCCAAAGAGTTCCGCTTCTAGTAGTGCCGGGTTTTTAAAAAGGATTGTTAACATTTGTATGACTTCTCCATGTTCTGTTTTATGAGCTGCCTCAAATAGGTCTTTGCTAATTTTCTAAACAGAGAATACATAGTGCCACTTTGGTGCCACTATCAATAGGTCAATAGTCTAACATGCAACATTTCTTCCATGTAAGAGCCATTCTTATCCTGTGCTCTGGAGTAATGTCATAGAGCTTGTGAACTGTCTGCATGGGACAGTTTAAATACTGAACATTTTAATCCTAAAAATCTCTCTCCATTCATTCAGTTAATTTCTCGTAAGCCATACATATAGCTGATAGAAACAAGTAGACATTTACTCATGCCTATTATGTCTCGTGAGAACGCAGCAGTGGCGTAGGAGGTTAAGAACTCGTGTATCTAATCTGGAGGAACCAGGTTTGATTCCCAGCTCTGCTGCCTGAGCTGTGGAGGCTTATCTGGGGAATTCAGATTAGCCTGTACACTCCCACACACGCCAGCTGGGTGACCTTGGGCTAGTCACAGCTTCTCGAAGCTCTCTCAGCCCCACCTACCTCACAGGGTGTTTGTTGTGAGGGGGGAAGGGCAAGGAGATTGTAAGCCCCTTTGAGTCCTACAGGAGAGAAAGGGGGGATATAAATCAAAACTACTACTACTCCTCTTCTCCTCCTCCTTCTCCTCCTCCTCTGTGTAAAAAGTATGTGCTGCATCTTTCAGCAGGCAATGTAGTCTTCATAGTATGTGGTAGATCTTTATCTCCACTGGCTAATATAAAATGGTTAAAGGAATCTGTTGTAGACTACATGTGCCTGACATTATGAAGCTCCTTTTCAATACAGTTTTTAATATATTCTTATTACTACTTGTAAAGCCCCCCTCAGAAACTATGGTGGGCTTGAGATATGTCTGATACTAAATTTCCATGTATTTTGAAGGTGTTTTGTTATTCTATTATATTTAGATGAAGCATGTAAAACCCAGTTGCTTTTATGTATAACATTGCATTGGTTCGATGGCTAATTTGGTCCCATTATTGTGGAGCAAGGAAAGCTTGCTAATCATTCTCTTTTCAAAACCTTGTGGAGAAACCAGGATTTGAGTCCCCACTTACCATGAAAACACACTCTCCAGTTGACCTATCTCACTGGATTGTTATGATGGTGAAATAGAGGAAGGGAGAACTTTACACACTGTCTTAAGCTCCTTGGAGAAGTAGTGGAGTAAAAATGCACACCCTACATGAATTGCTTATAAGACTACTTTTCAGCTGAGAGTGAGAGAGCTCTACCCAGCCGGCCTCTTTCACTACCATGCTCAGCCTAGGTTTTTGAGCTGCCTACTATTTCTGCTAGAAACCCAGCCACCAGGCTGATGCAATCCATGAAGGTCAAGGCTATAAATAGAGTGGCTTGAAGAAAATCAAGGGAGTTGCAAGGTGATGGATGAAAATAGGGTCCATTCTAGCCTGTTCTATCGCTATTTGGCAGCTTGTTTAAAATAACCCACTAAAGGTTTCTGCCTTGACCAGAGAATATGTTGGCTTATCTCTTATGCTTAATTTTTGGCAGCAATTTTTGGCCATTGTTACTTTTTTCACTGGAACAGAATTCAGTGTAGGCTGCTTTTGATTTGTCAATCATCTTGTCATTAACTATCTTCTATTAAAAATTTTTACTTTACTGAGAGCAGGACCCAGAGAATACCATCTTGTTAGGCAACCTAAATGAGTGTCCGGTCTTCCATAACAGCCACACTCTGATTAAAGGTAGTGTGGTCTGCTGTAAAATGCATTTTTTTCTCTCTGGCAGGCAGATTGTGGAGGCCAGAGCTCTCAGGCTGCTGCTGATGGAAAGATGAGAACAAAACCCTTGATTCCTGAGATGTGCTTTACTACCACTGGCTGCAGCACAGATGTCAGTCTTTCCACACCTTACTTGGAGGAAGACGGCACCAGCCTTTTGATCACCTGCAAGCGTTGTTGGGTCCGCGTGCATGCCAGTGAGTGCTGTGGCATCTGATATTAGCTTATAGCTTCTCCATTAATTCATATTAAATTGGGGGGGGATGGAGTTATTACTGCTGTCACAGGCTGTTTGTAAGGAGGGGCAAACTCAGGGAAAGGTTAGAGCAGGAGTTCACATCATGATGTCTGTGGGTGCCATGGTAGCTGCCAGCACTTCTTCTGGTGCCTGCCAAGAGTTGGGCCAGATAGGGCCTTTGCCCACCAAGGCTTTTGATTGGCTATTGGAGATTTGATTGGCTGTTCAGATTCTTCAGAAATGTTGCTTGGATGGTAGCTGTTACCACACCACAGGAATCTTCACCTTGTGATTGAAGTTAAACTGCAGCAGCTGTTTTGTGCCTTGCTCTGCCTTGCAGTAGCCATTTTGTGGCTGCATCCACCACACTGTGAATTCCAAAGGACCCCACAGGGCTAAAAAAATTGGGGACCCCTTGGGTTAGAGAGTTGCATTCTGGGAAGTGAAGTGCCTTCTGCAGTCAAACCTGTTAATAAATAATCCTCGTTGTGCAACTGGAACCTAACAGGAAAATTAATAGAATCAGCTTGCATAGAACTAGAGCATACCAAAGTAATTAAGATGCACCAGACTTAGAACAACTGCAAAAACATTCCTTTTATTTAATGCATAGATGAACAGTGAAAATGCAGTCACTGCAAAATTTAACAGCCAGCAACATGTGTGTTTAGAAAAGACATAGCTGATGAATAATAGGAATATCAGCAGCTGTTAAGATGGCCACATTCAAGTTTCCTAAACAGAGTATAGAGTATCTCCTGGCACTTTGAACAACCAACGATGCCAGATGAGATATATGAACAGGGTGCTGTAGAAGCTTCTTGTGCTGTTAATGGTCTGGACTATTTCAATAGATCACACAATTAAAAGCAGAAATTCACTCTGTTCCATTTCAATTTTATTCTGTTCATTAATCAGCCACCCATTTAATCTGTTAACAATCAGATCATGTTTGTTCATATAAACTTGTCATTTGACTTTGAAAGGTGTGACAGGGCAAGTATTGGTGTTACAGTTGCCCTTGATAAATTTCAGTATGATTTGACTGGTGGATTGGAGTTGAAGTGTTACCCAGTAGCACTGTCCGTTTTGATTGGTTCTTTCTCTGTCTCTCTTTCTCTGGTCTAAATGGGAGACTCTTGAGCTAAGCAGAGACCTGACTGTGGTTACCTAATTGAAAAACTGTTGCTTAGTCTACTAAAATTCTGTTCATTTTTAGGTTGCTACGGAGTAGCACCTGAAAAGGCATCAGAGGACTGGAAGTGTTCCCGGTGCAAAGCTAATGCTTTGGAGGAGGTAAGAGTGCCTCACGTGCCATAACATTTGCTAAAACTCCCTTGTACAAATACATGGCCCCTATTAGGGTTCTGTTTGCTCGGCTCAAGCAGGCATTCTCCTGCTACCGGGTCCTTGGATCTTCCCTTAGTTGCTCGCTAGTGGAAAAAACAGTGGAGCATGGACATGACTTGGCATGATGTGTTGATGTTACATCTGGGTGAAACCCCAGGTCTGATGTTAACTGATGCTCTGGAAACTCTGTGGTAAATACTCTGCCATGTCTGTCACTTGCCCTGCCCCAAAGGTCCTGGTGGTGCCAGGCAGTACCTGACATCCCTGTCCCCAGTACAGGTAAAGCCTGTTTGGTTGTAGTGTTCTCACCCATGATATGAAAGAGGTTTTTGGAATGTTTACTAGGGATGTGTGAGCATGTATGAAAATTTTGAGAATGAGAAGAAAAAGTTCAAAGAAGCTTATAAACTGGCTTTAAGGAAATGCGATGAAGAAGTCATTTTTGCATATGAAATCTTTTCATGGGTACGTTTATGGTAACCCTTCTAAAGCTAGCCCAGGGATGGAGAACATCACAAAGGAACTGACTCATCAATACTTGCCTGAGTCTGAACTTGGAGCTCTCTTTCAGGCAGCAATGGGTGGCACCACAAAATGGTTGCCAAGTGGGGCCTAACCCTTTCCCCCATATATATTTTTAAATAAAAGTTCTATTAAATGAAACATGGAATGGGAGTGACAGCTTCAGTTTTTCTAAAGGGAACCAGAAACATTTCAAGATAACAGTGTTAATTGCTCCACTTACTTAATATCTATCCAAGCAAAGTAAATTGAGGGGAGTAGCCTCAGTTACTATCCACATACCGTTGCAGGGCCATGGATTCGGGTGGGGGGAGGGGGGAATCCAGGTGAATCCTGTACTAGAGGCTCATATACCTTTGCAGAATGGATTTTATTTGGTGAGGAGTGACTGACATGGGGGATGTAAATCCTCCATTCTTCCCTTATTTACTCTTCACTTGTGAGGGATGCTCGCCTTATCTCTTTCTGCTGATCAGGCTATTGCAGCAAAGTAGTTTTGAGCACATGTATACTTCTAATGAAGACAAATGGAGCCAAGCTACAAGCTCAGGCATCCATTGAGCTTCCATGTAATGAACCATAGAAGGAGGATAACTAGAGTTTGGCTCCTAGACCCCACATCTGTGTCCTCGCATCACTTTTAGCGCAACTTGAAGATGACTGGAGAAGTAGCACAGCATACAGGCAGTGGAGGAGTGTGAAAGATGGTAAAGGAATGAGTAAAAAGTAAAGAGCGAAGGAGAAAAGAAGGAATCTTGTATTATCCACCTGAACAAAACAGAGTTCCTGCATCACCATTTTTATTGTAGGGGAAGACTTCTGCAGCTTTTCGATAATTAGGGCTCTTTTAAATAGGTTCTACTCAACATGAACCAGTAATTAGGCCCTGTATTCCTGCAGGTTGCCTATAAGAGAGGCATGACTTCTCTTCTGTAGTCTACAAAGTTGGAGCTCGTTCTCTTTTCCCCCCCCAAATACAAAAGCAGTTTAACTCATTAGGAAGTGATTAGTGTTTAATGCTCTGCAGTGTGGAACTCTTGCCTGTTCAGTGAACAGAGGACGGCTCTGTCGCAAATGGGAAGGTGAGATCCTGAGAAAAGTGTGAGTCTGATAACGGGGCTTTTTTTCCCCTTTGACAGGATTGCTGCCTGTGCTCTCTTCGAGGAGGTGCACTTCAAAAAGCCAATGATAACAAGTGAGTCTCCAGGGGTAGTTAAATGTAGACTGTCTCTCTCTTTTCTGCTATCTTGCTATTTGAACTAGCAGTTTTGTGCTTGGATGCAGGCTAATATCAAGGCCAGCAAGTACATTCTGAACGCAGGCATGGACGATATAAGAGACATGTTCCTTAGGGCAGGAATGTATTACAAGAGCCAGATGTGACTTGATTACCACAAATCCTGGGGAGGAGGGTATTGTGTGGCTGCCTTGGCTGGTGAGTTCCCAGCAGCCTCACCAGCCCAGATCAGCACTGGGAGAAGTGGTCAGCATTGGGGGAGAGTAGCTACCTCAGCAGCCTTACCAGCCCAGATTGGCACGAGGTGATGGTGGTGTGATTGCCTCAGCTGGCAAGCCCACAGCAGCCTTGCCACCAGATTGGGGCTGGGGGGGGGGGCAGGTGGCTTGCCAGGCCAGATTGAGAGTGGGGAAGGCTGGGTGCCTGTACTAGTGAACCTGCTTCAGGCTTGCCAGGCCAGATCAGGAGCAAGGGGCAGTTGCCTCAGCTGGCTCATGGGCCTAATAAGCCCTCTTAGAGTGCTGCATCTCTCTCTCCCCCCCCCCCCCTGCATGATTGACATCCCTGTCTTAGCGCTTATCCCAAAGGCTGGAGTGACAATAGCAGCTGTCTGCTTGAAGCCAGTTCTTATTGTTTCAGTGTAGTGTTGGACTACTTGGAGGACAGTTTATACAGCTACACGGGTCTTTGTATTTTATACTTGCAATGTCTTCTGATACGTGGGTGCTGACATCTAGTCCTCTAATTTTTTGTCAGGTGGGTCCATGTTATGTGTGCTGTGGCTGTTCTGGAGGCCAAGTTTGTGAACATTGCTGATCGCAGTCCAGTAGATGTCAGCAAAATACCTCTTCAGCGCTTCCGGCTGGTAAGGAAGCAACTGTTTCTGCTTCTTTGACTTGGAATATTGGCTACAGCATCATTTTATGAAATTATTTCATCTGTTAAGTTCTGCAGAGCAAAGCTGAACAGGTTAGAAGGCATGTGCTAGTAGAAAAGGAGGACAGAATGAAACTTTAATGCTTAATGTTTCTGTTGTGCTTTTTGTATTTGAAGCCTTTCTCATTTTTATTAATCATGCAATTAGCCTGATAACATAGACTAGTACTGAGTACTGCATTGCAGATACTAGGTTAAAATCTATAAAACTGCACACACAGAGAGACTCTCCCATCCCAGTTCTCTTGTCTAGAGCTTAATTCACTAAAAAAAAATCCAAATTTCATGTCTTAGGTTTTATAGTCATCTACTTGCAAGATGGATGTATTTTGCCCAAGTAGGTAATTGTTACAGATTTGGAAGGAAAGGCAAGATAGAAACAAAGGCCTTTCTAGGCAAGGGTTCACAACAGTGCAAAGTCAAGTTCTTGATCTGTGCCATATTTGAATTTTATCTTTGTATTGTGTTGACCAGACCTGATAGAGTGCAGCTTGATGATTCAAAGAAAGAATGGGAAATAGAATATCCTAAACAACTGAATGCTTATACTTCCTCACTTTATATGTGGCATGACACGCTATAGGCAAATATAGGAATGCTTGAGGCATTTTGATGTAGAAGCACTGAGCAACATTTAAAGTTGCTTTGAATATATGAAGTAGAATAATAATGTTCTAAGTAAGTTGAAAACTTTGTTCTGTGAAAAATATCACTGCACTTAGATGGATAAATTAATAGATTACATGACTATTTCCTTACTCCATGAGTAAGAGTACTGTCTTTCTCCTGAGGTTAAAAACTGATAATATTTTCTTTGTGCGTTGCTGCTATTGGGGTAGGGGGAGAACCATTGGAAAAAGATAACACAGACTGGTGCTGGGGAGCACATGTCCTGGAATGAAATATCATTCACAGATGACTAACATGATGCTGAACAAGAAGGAGGTGCATGGTGCAGCTCTTTCGCGTCTTTTGCAGATACAAAAATGCTAAGGATTTTTTTAAAAAAAGACAAAAAACCAACAAAACTTGGAACATGGTAAAAACGCTTGTTTGCTTTATGACAAATTGCTGTGACTCCTCTGAAAGTAGCAAATAAGGGAACAAGGGGTGATCAAGGAGATGTTCATTGCCTGTTTGTTTAACAGCGAAAATGGGTGAGTCAGCGATGCATTGTGCTTCTGTCAAGGGCATGTCTAATGAATCCAAAAGTTGATCTTAGATGTTGTTACTGGAATAATGAGCAAGGAAGGAAAGTCTTTCCTAACCTTTTTCCCTGCAGCTCAGTCATGCTGTGGAGAGTCAAAAATATATCTGAAAAATGCTTTTATTTATATTTTGTTGGATATATTTGTCTCCCTATATAGGGCCAGGATTTTTTAGGATTCCAAAACAGACAAAAGGTTCCCAGGGCTTGGTATCAATTTGCTAGTCTGCTTTTAGTATTTTGTCACTTTCATGTGTTTTTGGTTTCTAAATGTTCTCTGTGTATGGAGCTTGTATGGGATTTCTCGTTTTTTGTGGATTCTTGTGTTTTACAGTAAAGTTTCCACATTTTATATTGGTTCAGGATTTCAGGTTTTACCTATGTTTAGATTCTCAAGTATTACACTAGTTGGACTTAACGTGAAACTGGTTTCTTAATACAGTTCTTCTTTTGGGCAATGGCTCAGGCTGAGGTCTAGAAAAGGTGGAAATTCCTTTTACTGAAACTCAGCAAGTTGTTGCTAACAGCTGATCCTTTGAAAAGAGAGATGGGAGTACAAGTGCAATTCACACCAGTGAGTGTAATCAGCTCCAAGAAAACCAGACCTGGGAGTTAACATTCCATTCAGTTAACATCTGAGCTGGAGGAGAGGCCTTGCTAAGGCAGCTGGACCCAGCTGCAGGGGGCTGGACACAGCCGCAGAGTGCCCAGTCACATTGGCAGATTCATTTGTTCCCTAGGTCACATGGTCAGCAACAGTTTCATTGGTCAAAGGACATCATTGACCATACATTCAATTGGCTAACTAGGGTCAGACCAATGCAAATCTTAGATCCTACACAGGGCAGGCTCCCAGCAGCACTTCAAAACTTAGCCTAGGGTGTCACATTCCTTATTTTTTTATTATTATTATTATTTATTTGGATTTCGTAGACCGCCTCATCCCTGGAGGGCTCTAGGCGGTTTACAACACAACACATAATATCCAACAACAGTTAAAACACAATTACAATCCTTAAAATCAATAGCAGCATACAAAATTCTAAAACAGAAATAGCTTAAATCCCATATGGGTGGCGCCCAGTCCCAAGGCCAGGAGGGGCGGCAATACAAAGAGATGGAGCCAGTATAAGGCATTGCCAAAAAAGACAATATATGGCAGGGGCCTCATCAGGGGGCAGCCAATCCACGGCCAGCCTCTCCAAAAGCCCGGTGGAACAGCTCAGTTTTACAGGCCCTGCGGAACTCACCAAGGTCCCGCAGGGCCCGAACAGCTGGTGGAAAAGTGTTCCACCAGGCAGGGGCCAGGGCTGTAAAAGGCCCTGGCCCGGATAGAGGCCAGCCGCATCATTGCACACAGATACACAAAACATGGAGTTTGAAAACTGACACAGCCCTATACATTGGATTTTTTACTTTGTTATATGCAAAAAGAAGTGTGCAAAGAAGAACTGGCTTTGATATAACTTGGCGGGGGATGTTGGTATCATGTTATCTGAACTCTCTTGTATATATTGATCTGAAACTTCCTTGCAAGACTGCAGTGTTGTATTTCTCTGTTCACAGAAATGTGTTTTCTGCAAAAAACGCCGGAAGAGAATTGCTGGCTGCTGTGTGCAGTGTTCTCATGGCCGATGCCCTACATCCTTCCACGTCAGCTGTGCTCAAGCAGCTGGAGTTATGATGCAGCCAGATGACTGGCCTTTTGTTGTCTTCATTACCTGTTTCAGGCATAAGATCCCATCCCAAGCAGAGGTGAGTTTAATGGAGAATTGCTGATGTAGTTTACACTCAGCTAGATTTTTTTTTTGCATGCATGCATGCAGACCTCATAACATTGTAAAGCAGCTCAACTTAGTTGAAGGCAGAATTTCAAAGGCATTTTATGTATAATCCCATTTTATGGGATGCTGGAAATTAATTGATGGGTTCTGTAGGAAAGGTTATGAGAGCATTTCACTTACAATGGACTCTAGGGAGGAAATAAATTCTGCTTTGGTTCGGTCTTTCCAGCTGTTTATAAAATGCACGCAAGTACTTTGCTCACCAGCAGCCTTTTACAAGTTTAGGGACATTCTGGGAATCTAAATCTTCTAAGTTGACTTTAATATCAGTTGATTTTAATATCAATAGCCCCACCTACCTCACATGGTGCTTGTTGTGAGGGGGAAAGGGAAAGGAGTTTGTAAGTCCCTTTGAGTCTCCTGCAGGAGAGGAAGGGCGGGATATAAATCCAACTCTTCTTCTTCTTCTTTTTCTTCTTCTACTACTACTACTACTACTACTACTACTACTACTACTACTACTACTACTACTACTAGGTAGATCTCAATTGTTTTTCTCTGTCTCTTCAGCGAGCCAAGGCTGCTCTGCAGGATCTGGCTGTGGGGCAGCCAGTGATCAGCAAGCACAAGAATGGGCGTTTCTACCAATGTGAGGTGGTCAGTCTGACCAAGGAAACCTTTTATGAGGTCAACTTTGATGATGGGTCCTTCAGTGACAACCTGTACCCAGAAGACATTGTGGTATGATGTGTAGTAAAAGACCTGTTCCACTAAGAGGGTGTAAAGTTCAAATGAAAATTTTCCTATATCCTTGTGTTAAGTATCATTGAAATAGGGAAATCTCTAAAGTTCCTGAATGAGACCTGGAGTAACACTTTGAAGAATAGACTGTAAACTTTTTTCTTTTTGAGGAGGCCAAATAATACTAGTTTGAAAGAGCTGTGGTAACAGTGCAGATCTTACTGGGAGTGCAGTGTTATTTTGTATGCTCACTTGGGTTATTTTGTATTTACTATTTGATGTAAAATTAAAGATCATATGTACCTACTATGGTGAACTGGCCAGAATTGGCTCTGTTCCGAAAAGAAGTTATGAATTTCAAGTCTGTTTAGGATTACAGACCATATAGGACTGTAGTGTGAAAACTCAGACTGGTTAATTACTACTGCTAGACTAAGGGAGAGCAAGAACCCCACTTATCTAAGTGCTTAACACTTGCCTTTTCTTCTCCCCACCCCCTAAATTCCAGCAAAACTGGGACTGGGCTGGTTGCTCTAGGGCAGGGGTAGGGAACCTGCGGCTCTCCAGATGTTCAGGAACTACAATTCCCATCAGACCCTGCCAGCATGGCCAATCGGCCATGCCGACAGGGGCTGATGGGAATTGTAGTTCCTGAACATCTGGAGAGCCGCAGGTTCCCTACCCCTGCTCTAGGGGAATTATTTCTTATACTCACGCACTGATAGATAATGCTTAACTTTCTAACACTTGCTTCCATATGAATAGAGTCGAGATTGTCTCCAGCTGGGTCCGCCATCCCAAGGGGATGTTGTTCAAGTGAGATGGACAGATGGTAATCTCTATGGAGCCACATTTGTGGCTTCACATGTCATCCAGATGTACCAGGTAAGGGGGATAGAGTGGACGACTTATCTCCTCTTTTCCTGTTTTTTTACAAGTTGTTTATAGCTCCACCCTTCTAAGTTTGGAAAACTGCATGAACTTTGTACAAGTGGTAGATGAAGTATTTACTGTGGTCTGATTGGAGTTGAGTAAAAATCTGAAATTAATTCCTGTAAAATGTGTGAATAGAGTTGAACTTCTGAAGCTTGTGCAGCTGTTCAGACTTCAAAGTGTGATCAGCTACTCAGTGATTCTGATCACATGGACAAATTTTATTTGGTTATTAGCAGCAGGAGGAAGCCCTTACACCTACTCTGATTGCTAGAGAGTGTTTGAAAATTCCATGCTTGGCTGATGGAATCAAATTAGACAAAAGGATCCTATGCATGGTTCCCTGAGGAGATTTATGGCGTGGAAGAAGAGGCCAGGCATTTTTCTGATTTCTGAGAAGCATGGGACATGTGATTGCTAGTTGTGCTCATTTGAATCCTGCCCTGAACTCTCTGGGTCTAGGTGGAGTTTGAAGACGGATCCCAATTGATGGCAAAGAGGGATGATGTGTATACGCTTGATGAAGAGCTTCCTAAGAGGGTCAGATCAAGGCTGGTAAGTCAAAACAGGGAAGCTGACAGAGGCCGAGATACAAAAGATGATCACAAGTTATTGGGCTGGTTTTTCCATGCCTTACAAAGTCCTGACAGACAGTTGATGCCCAGAACTTTTAGTACAGCTGAGGATTTTAAAGCATCTTTAAACATTATTTGCAGAACATTTCAGTGCTAGTCCACGTAACCCACAGGATAATTTTTCAAGCATTTTGTTTAACTTAAACTTGCTGGTCATGTGGACGCTGCTATTGGAAAGACTTGCTGTACTCAGTGCTACAAGAAAGCAAACTCTGCAAGGAAATCTGCCCAGAGACCTATTTTATTTCTTGAACAAATTGGGGTGTTTGCTTTTTCTCTTTTTTCAACATGCTACTTCTAGCCATGGGGAGGTGCACAGAGCTTTGTTGGGCACTGACACTGCCCTCTTGAAATCCTTCCTTCCTGTTTGACATTTCGCCAGCTGTGATCAAGTGAGAGGAATCTTTGTGGTTAGAAGCCCTATGAATATCAGAAAGGAAAGCTAAGATATCAATCCACAAAAAAAATTGTAAAATATGCACAGGCTTTATTAGATAATTTGAGTACACATTTGAATCCCCTGGAAATTTGCTGACCAAATTAGATTAATAGCCCGTCAGCTTCAACTCTGTCGTTTAGAAATCTAGAAGGGGAGGTAGGTGTATACCATGAAGGGGACATAGGTTGTTTTGTTTCCTAACAAGCTCAAATATGAATGGCTAGGCAGACTTGATTTCCAGAGTCCTCCTTTGAAAATCACGGTGACACTGTGTTTATAACTACATCAGAGCCTAGTCCTTGCCTGCCTTTATGGAAGAGAAATTGGGAATAATTGGACCACCTGTAAACAGTATGTGTAAATGGCGCTCCGTATAAGTGACTCTCATCTCAATCTTTGTTTCAGTCTGTTGCCTCTGACATGCGGTTCACAGAGATCTTCGCAGAGAAGGAGGTCAAACAAGAGAGAAAAAGACAGAGGGTGATCAACTCACGCTACCGTGAAGATTACATTGAGCCTGCACTATATCGGGCCATTATGGAGTAACAGCTGGCAACAGGATTACTGTGCCCACCTCCTAGGTGGATCCCAGCACTCCAGGACAGCTGAGGCCAAACAGATGGTCTTCACATCCAGTTTTTTTAAAAATGAGACAAATTTATTCTGCAGCAGCTGGAAGGTGGTTCTTGAATCATGAAACACTCTTCTTTGAGACCCTAAAGGTGGCAGACACGAAGCCTGGAGTTGGGGAGCACATCTCTAGCTTCCTGGACAAGTTGACCCATATCAGCCTAAAGATTCTACCTTTGACAGCAAGTTTGTTCATGTAGTGAGAACCGTCAGAGGCAAATCTTCTCCATGCCATCCCAACAAGCAATCCAGGCAGCTGCAGTGCTTTGAATGAACCCCCATTTTCTCCTGGATGAAATGTCTGGTCTGGGAGCATTTTCCAGTTCACCCTGCCTGCTCAAAGCTGGCAACGTTACTGGTGCTTGACAGTGAATTCCTTTTTTATATTTATAACCCTGTTTTTGTCATGAGCAGCTTCTGGTAATGTGTTTTTTTTCAACATCACTTCTCTGAAACAGAGTCAAGTGGGCAGAAGAGGGGGAGAATAAAACTAAGCCCCCTTGTTCAGCCCCAGCTTGTTGAACTTTTGATTAATTTTTTGTCCCTATTTTATATTCAGAGACTTATTTACTCATGTGTTTAATTGTAATAGTATGTGCCTATGTAATAGGAAACTATTTGGAGCCATTTAGCACCATGCATTCCTCAGGCAAGAGAATCCTGGGAAATACCCCTCATTAAGGCAATAAGGACTGCAGGGATTCCAGGCCTCCATTCCACCTGGGAGGGCGAGAAGTTGGGCCCAAATGTGTAGCAAGGATGCTTTGGAAAATGTCAGTCTTTGGAAAATGTCAGTTTTATATCCCTTAATGCGGCTCTGGCTTGTGGGGGGTCTTGGGTACAACTAGAGTATTCATAAAATCACGTGCTGATGGTCAGTGTTACTGGTATTCCCATTTGGAAGTCTTGTACTGTCTTTACCACAAAACATGCAGGTACATACTGAGCTTTTGGGGGGAAAGTGGGAGAAGATTAAGGACATGATTTTAATGGGACAGCCTTCCTGCTGTACAGCCATGGAGGCTTCCATTCAGGTGTATCCAAAAACAATGTGTAAAACTATTTTCTCTAGTCATGAGTGTACCCTCGTAGGCTATAGCTGTATCACTCTGATAACCCATTACTTTTGTTCTTGGAAGAAAATGTACCCCTGTGATCACTGGTTGCTCTAGCAAATTGTGTTACCTCCAAGCTCTGTTCAGCTTTTTCTATTGCTGTAGAAATACGCTATATAGCAGACTTTTTGTCACACAGTAGACCAAATGTTGGATAAAATAGGCTTACTGCTTCTGGATCTGCCATACAGCATATATTGCAAACCTTTTATAGTAATTAGTTGATCCAAATTTTGACCAAATTGTTTTTCAATCAAGAAACATACAAAGTCTTGAGACTTTTTCCTGCTTCTCTTTATTAGCTGGAATCCTATGTGCATCCCATGACAATTCAGAGCAGCAGGAGAGATGCAAACCTTGATATCCAGTGTTAAGTTGTCTTGTGTGTCAATGTAGAGTTAAAATTGATCCCTTGGAGTGGGATTCCATCTTCAGCAACACAGTGTATTTGGGAACTTTTCTTTCTTTAAGAGTGTCTGTAACTGAACACACATACCTGAAAGTCCAAATGGTAGTTGCAAATGAGGTTGGAGGAGTCTCACTCCTTTGCCTCTGGTACTAAAGGCAGTACTTCTCTGAATGTAAATCTGCCTTTGGAGAGACACTTCAAAATTCCTTGGATGTCCACATACCCCAACCACCCTCTCTGTCCTTGTCAACTAGCTAGTGCTGTGTGACAAGGAAGGTACATATTTTTGAAACTTTCGTGTTAGGCAAAAGCAACCGTAAGTGATTTGTTACTTTGTCTGCCAGTATTTCTTTGGTTCCCTCAGATATGATCCCCAACCACCACCATCACCATGAGGCTATCACAGCTAGTAATTCCTGCAACCTGAGACAGGAAGGATTCTTTGCTTGGGCTTCTTAGGGGCAAGATTAATCTGTGCAAAGTAATGTGCATTTGAACCCTTATGTTGGTTTGATTTGAGTGTAGCTTGCTAAAATGAGCACCTCAGCATCAGGTATAAATCTGGAGACCATGAAAACCAAATCACCAAACACAGAGAACTTCACCCACCTCATGTTTTTATCCTAAAATGTCTTCTAATTGAAAATTAATTCTTGAAAGCATATGCTACAGGATGGAAATGTTCTTAAACTATAAATGGCGATTCAGAGTCTTTCTGAAGTTTTTTGTATGAATTATGTTGGATCGAACATATCAGTGTTCTCCAAAAATGGCTCTTTCCATTTCAGAATGTGGGAAAAGCTGGTGTTATGATATCAGCAAGATGGATTTAAACCTAAATACTTAATGTATTAACTATATGCAATGGCTTATACATAGTGTCTCAGTTGGCACATTTTATGAAAATTTGCATTTATTCTGAATACTCTCCAGAATTTATCCAAAGCATTCTTTCATCTGTCGCACCCTCTTTTTTCATTTGTATATGTGCAGCTTTAGTTGCGGCTAGGAACTGCATTTTATTTTAATCTAGGCTGAGAAATAAGTCAGATTGCAAAGCAAACGTCTTGCCCCTTCAACTGCTGACTTCATTCTTTTTTATCTGTTGATGCAATAATTGGGGGACTCTCCTATCCTCCCTACTGATATTTTAATAAGCTTCTGAGGAGTCAAACTCCACTTCCTTAGCTTCTCCCCCACTTCAAATACAGAGCTCTGTATTAGGAACAGACAGGACTATGTGAGATGGACACAGATCTGCTTATTACTCCAGTATCTGACCTGTCTGCAGTTGTACTGATTTTGAAACACCAATGTGGGATTGATACAGATAGGCAGCTTTATGTATTGTTTTCAATTTGTTCTAGTAATATAATTTTGAACTAGACTCAACTGATTAAATCTGAAATGCTTTAACTTTGAAAGTCTTGTGTCTTGTGTCTAGCCAGGGAATCATTTTTAATGTTTTGTCGAAGGCTTTCACGGCCAGATTCAACTGGTTGTGGTGGGTTTTCCGGGCTGCGTGGCCGTGGTCTGGTGGATCTTGTTCCTAACGTTTCGCCTGCATCTGTAGCTGGTATCTTCAGAGTTGTATCACAGAGGGAAGCCTGTTACACTGGGTGGAAAACCCACACAGCCCAGAAAACCCACCACAACCATTTTTAATGTTGTCTTGCAAAATAAATGCACAACAGTTTTCTGCTATAAAGCTTCCATCATTCTCATCTAAGATAAAGGTAGTTCTTCAGTTGCAAAGGCAGTTGTGCCAAACACACATATTCTTATAGACCCCCTCTCCCCCACAACTGTCTTAAGACCACAGACTGCAAAGGGTCTATTTATATGCTTCAACTCAAAGACTGTAGCACAGTGTTCAAGTTTGAGCCTTCTCCCAGCAGAGTTGAAAGCTAAATTGAACGGAGTGCCAGGGTTTCCTGGGCCCTGAAAGGGAAAGTAAATCTATTTAGAAAACTTGTGCACTTCAGACCAATTCCTCCTCCTCTCAAGGATTATTTAAATCTTAAAATGTTTATAGCATGTCTATCCCTGAAGGTGAGAGCCAGTGTTGTGCAGTGATTAAGATGTCCATTTATTCCATGAAAACTTGCTGGGGGATCTTGAACCACTCGTACCCTCTCAGCCCTGACTTGGCTTATATTTGGATGGGAGACGTCCAAGGAAAATCTGGGTCATGACATCGGGGTAGGCATTTATCTTGCCTTGAAAACCATATGAGGTCGCCATAAATCAGCTGTGACTCTATGGTTAATAAATAAATAAAATCCCTGAAGGGCTCATGGTGGCTAGCAGCATCAACAATCAGATACCTGTATTGAATGTGTGTACGTGTTTTATGTGCCATCAAGTCACTTCTGTGTTGTGGCGACCCTATGAATTAATGATCTCCAAAATCTCCTTTCATTGACACCCATACTCTGGTCTTGTAAGCTGAGGGTAGTGACTTTTTTGTCTGAGTCAGTCCGTCTTATATTGGGTGTTCCTCTTCTCCTGCTTTCAATTTTTCCTAGCATTGTTGTCTTTTCCAGTGACTCGTCTTCTCATAATGTAACCACAGTATGATAGTCTCTGGTCATTTTAGCTTCTGGGAGGAGTTCAGCCTTTTCTTTACAAGTAAGACACTTACTTGTCTTTCTGACAGTCCATGTTATCTGTAAAGCTGTCCTCCAACACCGCATTTCAAATGAATCAACTTTTTCCTGTCCGCTTTCTTCATCATCCAACTTTCACACCCATGGAGAATACTTAAGTATTCACATTGTAATAGGGAATATTATAGTATGAGTTATCTTGATCTTAGTTTCCAGCAACACACCCTTACTCTTAGGGATCTTTTCTAGCTCCTTCAAGGCATTCCTACCCAGTCTCAAAACTGGGTTCTCCTGATTTCTTGGTTGTATCCCTTTGGGTTGATGATTGAACCAAGGAACACAGAATCTTTAACCATTTCAGTTTTTTCAACTTAAAGTTATGTAATTCTTAGCAGTCATCACTTTTCTTGATGTTCAGCTGTAATCCTGCTATGGTTCTTTCTGCTTTAACCATCAGTAGCCGTTTCAGGTCCTCCCGAATTTCTGTCAGTAATGTGATATCTCTATATATCAAATTGTTAATGTTCCTTCCACCAATTTTCATTCCACTTTCATCTAAATTTAATTCTCCTTTCCTTTGTATGGTCTGCATATAGGTTGAAGAGATAACAGATAAAATATCCTTGTTTCACATCTTTGCCTATTGGGAACCACTCTGTTTCTCCATATACTGTCCTAACAGCAGCAATTTATTCAGGGTATAAGGTTGCACATCAGAACAGTCAGATGTTGTAGTATACCATTTCTTTTAACACCAACCATAGCTTTTCATGATCCACACATTCAAAAGCTTTGCTGTAATCTATGAAACACAAGCTGATATTCTTCTGGAATTCAATTGTATGTTCCAGTAGCTAATTTAAATTTGCAATATGATCTCTAGTGTCTCTTCTGTTTCTGATCCAGCTTGAAAATCAGGCATTTCTCATTCCATATGTAGTAACAGACTTTGTTGTAAGATTTTGAACATCAGTTTACTTGCGGTAGAGGTTAATGTGATGAACTGATAGTTGTTGCAGGCTTTGAGGTCTCCTTTTTGGGGAGAGTATAAACGTGTCCAGTCTGTGAGCCATTGTTTTGTTTTCTGTAGTAGTGCACTGCCGACCCAGCAGTGCCGTAGTAGAACGTTAGGGGCATGTGCGCATAGCGGACCTCGCGGCAACCTTGCCGGGTGCGCGATCACACCCCCACTCCTCAACCCCCCCATGAGTCCATGGGAAGTCGCGTGAACTGTTCGGTCTGAAAGCTCCAATCACCGGAGGCGCCAGGGACAATGGTCTTGCGCCCCAGCAGGTGAGGATTGAGCTCCAGGCAGCGATGCACGCCCTCCTCTCGCGACGCATTAGCCAGATGAGATCATGCATCACCTGATGATCTCCCGACCTCCCGCTCTCCCGGAACTCCCCCGTCACTCCTCCTGCATACGATAGCAGAGTAACAATAAAAGGTGCCAGGAACCCTTGGCAGAGGCGAGATTCGCTAGGAACGGACCTCCGGTCTCTCCGCTGCTGGCGATCTCCACCAGATGTTATCTCAGCGTCTCGTCTACGTTCTTGCAGCTGACCGCGTGGAGTCGCGACGCTACAAGCTGGTGTCGAAACCCGGGAATCCTCGAGACCTCCACCCCCCCCTGCTCATGCGTCGCCTGCAGCTGGGAAGGGCGCTGATACCGAGAGATCCCGGCTGGATCGGCGGCATCCAGGGACCCACCGCGTTTGGTATCGCCCTGTCCCTCTAGATCGGCAAGCATCCAGGGCTTGCATCGTCCTAGGACACTCTCGCGTCCGGCCAGAACACCCGGTGTGAGTATGGGGCTTTGCAGGAGCAGGGCTTATGACGGAAACTGCGTTAGGCTGAGCTGAAGGCGTTAACGGAGGCATCAGGCAGTGGTCCCCTCAGTAGAAGAAGGGGAGCTGCGCATAAATTGGTTGAGAGATTGAAACAGCTCAGTAGCCGCATGGTTGCAGAGGGGGAGGACATTGAATCTTAAGGACTGGGAAAACGCCAGGCGCACTCGCCGCTGCATTTCGAGGCCTCGGCTCGCTACGATGTCACTTCGCCAAGTTACTGGCGATCGGAGACAATGTTTTGTCGCCATCCAGCCTGCAGATCCCTCGACCCTTGCTGGCTTATGGCGCTTGCTCCTTCCGATCTTTCACCTTCAATTTCAACCTCGAATTTTTCTCCATCCACGAAATTGAAGGCCTGTCTCTGCCCCTTCTGCCCTCATCCTTCGCGAAATTCCGGCTTTCTCTCCCAATTAAACTTCCGCTGCTCGGCCGCCTCCTCCCCCCGTCTCCGCCTTCGCTTTCCTCGGGTTAAACTGCACACTGCATATTCCGGTCAGCGCCCGCGTAATGGTACGGCCGGGTTTCAAACTTCCGCAGATGATAGCGTGTGTACGATCTGCAGAAGAAGGAAACCTTGGACGGAAGATCTATGCCGATGCGAAAATCAGTGCGTTGTACTGTCCGCACTTCACGAATCTGGAGGAGGGGATGGCATAGTTAAGTGAGGTTGGCCCGAGTGATTAGCCGCCCTGAGCTATAATATTCCTTGCCAAGCTCCATAAGAAGCAATGCGGGACGTGATGGAGTCACTAGCCCCTACTGATATGAGAGGCATGCTGGAAGCCATACGCTAAGGAACCACCTAATGGTTCCAGATGACTGGAAAATACACCTTTTCGCGCTATGCTCTGGGCCCTGCGAATTTGTGGTCTGGGAGAGTGAGTTCCGCCAGCAATCTTCAAGCAGAGCAGCCAGCCTGGCTGGCGAAACACCGCCGCGTAAGCTTTCACGGCCTTCGGCGCTTTTGCCAATCCCAACGATCAGATTGTACTTGGCACTGCCATAAATTCACCCTTGATGCAGTCACCTTCTGCATACCTATAAGGCATTTGTCGGAGGTCCCCAATGTACTGACCAGGCCAGCTGGCAGAGTTTCCTCCCTCTCCATCCGGCCAGAAACCCCAAGAGCTCCTACGCTGAATTTGTGAACAGGCTCCAGGAAAGCTCAGGTAGCGGAGTGCTAGGAATGGCGGGAGGGCCCAAAAGCAGCGAACTCCTCATGCTCGCCTACCGCAAGGAGAAGCAGCTTCCATGGAGTGCCGCAGGGCAATCACGCGGGCCTGGGCAAAAAATCTGTGAACTGGCCACGACATGCTTAAGGCTTGCCAGGACATTGGATCCTCCGCCCACCAAGCTATGCCTCCTCAGCCAAGCTGGCACTCTCTCCACGGCGAGGGAGACGGTCTGGGATGACTGCTTTAACTGCGGCAGACCGGGCGCTTCCGAAGGGAGTGTAAGAGCGTTAGCCCGGTGGGGGGGGCTCTACAAGCCCGATGGAGGCAGGATTCTCCCCAAGAAGGAAGGCCACCCAAACCCGGTGCCCACGTTGCCAGAAGCGAGCTTCCATTGGAGGAACGACTGCCGATCCGGGGAAACTCCGCCTCGGGCGCTCTCCCAGCCCAGGACCAGAGGAGAGTACTAGAGAGCGGATTTCGAGCGCCATGGGCCTACCTGCAAAACCACCTCTACGTGGCATCACAAGCACATGCACCCAGTACCCATCTCCTTTAAGTTCCCCACGAGGTTCGCATTAAGCCCCAACCCAGTATGGCAGGAGCCCATCCCTACCGGAAGGACAGTTGAACTGAACTTGCCAAAGGCTCTCTGCCGGCTGAACAGGGACTGTTCATCGCAAATCCCGAGTGATGGGTAGACTCCACGCACTTTGCTGGACCCACATCCACCTCCTCCAGGTTACTGGACACCAAACATCCCACAGGAGCTGCCCGCCCGGAATAGCCAGCTGCGCTCAAGCTGATTCTCTCTTGCCCCATCGCGGCTGCCGCTTGCCGACCCAATATCCACAAGGCCTCGAGCCCCAGCCAGCCAACATGGGCGGCTACACCACCCATTATGCCGCAGCGGTGGAGGCGCTCTATCCTCGGGGAGCTCCGTCCATATCGGGCTGCAAAGCCGCCTTAGAGGATCAGCCATAGCATGTTGCTCAAAGACCTGGTGGGACACCGGCGCTGATGTTACCGGATCATCAGAGCAGCCGGCGGGAGTCTCGGCCCAGTGGACCGGTAATACGACCGGGCAAGGCTTCTGCCGCGCATCTACAGGGTGGGGTGGGGGAGACAAACCCGCGAAGGCGGAGCATCCGCCTCGCTCACGGTCAACAGCCCAGGACTTGAGCTGCAGCTCACAGTCCGCCATATCGTTCCTAGACATCCACATGTCAATCTCTGGGGAAAGGGACCTCTATGGAGTCGAGGTCAAAAGCGACTCTGGTTTGGGGCGAAGGGTAGAGGCATACAGGTCATTGATCCCAATCTTGCTTGCCCTCGAAATTATTTCCTAACTCCCACAGGAAAACTGAACCCTCTCCCCTCCTCTTCCTCTATTCTGTTTTAGAGCCAGTAGGCGGAGGGCCAATGAGGTGGCTGAAACTGGCCCCTCCCTGGATTAAAAATCTAGGGCCGTCCTGATACCGCAGCACTGTCAGGACAGGCTCCTAAGTTAAGGGAGGTGCTGCCGCACCAAATTCACCCATAAACCGGCTTTAGGCGCCCAACAAGGTTGCTCCTGCGATTTTCTGACTTGTTCGCCTCTGTCGAGGTCGCCCTTGTTGCGAGCCGCTACCAGAGGCGGAGTCTGCGGTATCATTCCCAGATAATTCGATCACAAAAAGGTTAGCACCATCCAGCTTCACTGCGTTAGCCGCACCAAGGTCTTGATAAGTACAACTCCGCTGCAGAGAAACCCCCCCAACTTTCCTCTCTCGCTTTGTATGTGCAAGGAATTTGCCTCCTAATCGCCGCAGGTGCTTCATCCCGGATGTAATGCACCCATTCCCAAAGGTGCTTCCAAAGCCCCCCCCTTTTGTGTTGCTGATGGTCGAAGTATGTACGCATACCCACAATCCCCGGGACTCGCCTTAGCCTATTTCTCCTCCCCTCGAGAATTTTCCGGGACCCTGGCGCCTGGACGCACTCCCTGATGGCGGCTCTGAGAGCCAATTCCCACACCAGGGTCGCCTAAGCCTCCTGCCCTCCCCTGTCTCAAACAACTAAAGAAAGAGGTGTAAATTAGCGGCCCCAAAGGAAGGTTGCATTAAAAGCAACCTTCACGAGGCTGCAGAAATAGCAAGCGCTAAGCTTTCCCATATTAAACCTAAAACACTAACTTTCGATCCCCAATCTCCCAGCCATCCGGCTCTGGGCCCCAGGCTTGGCCGGACCGCCCAGTGAAAAAAACACTGGGAAAGATTGTGTGTTTTCTCAGTTCACTCTTCTTCCCTGAGGTTCCTCGTTGGACTCCGTTCGCCATGATAGAGCCAGCCCCATGGAATGGCGCCAGAGGAGAACCAACCCACCATCCGGAGATGGAGGCATCTCTCTAGAGGATCCCTAGCTAGCTGATCCCAGCAGGGGGCATTAACGCTGTCCTTTAGCAAAGGCCGGAATGACCTGGGGAGGCGTCAAAGGCGACCACCAGCCAGGCTCTAAGCTCGCTACTGCGCCAGTAAGAACTCCACCAGGATACGCCTCGAAACCTCTGCAGCGCCGCATCTCTTTTGCCCACGGTCATCGCCACCAACTCAAAGCGACCACCATCGCTGCACACTTGCTGCCTCACTGCTCTTCATGGCGCATAAAGTACCCATAACAAGAAAGTTCCACCAGACCAACATCTGGGAGCAGTTTATGCCGCTGCCAACGCCCTCTCAATCCTTCTGCCTGGGCCCGGCCCTAGGGTACCTACGGTCGGGAGCTCTGCTGGAGCTCTACCTGCTCACTCCCCGATCGGTGGCACCGGAGTGGAACTTCCTAAAGCGAGGTCGCCTGGGCTGACACCCTTCGCCGAATGCCTCATCCATCGGAGGAGGAGATATTCTATATGGCATACCGCACTGGGGACCCGTCGATTAAACTCCTCCCGGCTGGCTCTTTCCCCTTGTCGCGAGGGCGGTGCGTAACCACGCGAGTCCAACATAAGCCTGCGCGCAGACATCGGCGCGCAACCCGAAGCAGAGAGTCGGCCGGTTGCCCCGCAAGGTCCGGCTACCGGCCAGTTGGAACTGCTACACACATGGAACGCTTTCCCCGTGTTCGAGAAACATCCTGCTCCCCCCCAGGGGCTGAGGTTCTGGACCTCGCGGGGAAGGACGCGGATCCACTACGCTTCGCCGACTCCCCTGCCGGAACTCTTTGCTTGCCTCAAGTTGCGGCTCAACACCATTGTCCCTGCACCCGAGGCTCCACCCGGAGCCCGGACACGGCCGCTTTCGCCCTTGGCTCCGCCTCTGCCTTTCTGAGCCCCTCCTCAACCAGCCGGGCCCGGTCGCCCTCTCGAAGCGGAGGATTCGCGTCTCCTGCCAACCTCCCTGAGTGGAGACCCCGGACCTTCGCTTCCTACAATGCAAAGACTATTGGCCCGGCTGGCTGTGCCTCTTCGAAGGGTCCATCAACTCTACCACCTCCACCGCTCTGGACACGCCCGATGCAGCCTCCCAGCAGCAACAGGAATTTCGTCAAAGCGACCCTGAACAATCGTATGCAGCTATTGGATTACCGGTTGTTGTTACATCGCCATAAGGTTGTGAGAATGTACATATGGCGGTTGTTTAATCTTTCTGATGGTGCCGCTAATTCCCAGCTAACATGAAAGTCGCGAGCTACCGAAGTGCTGCTAAGAAGTTGTATTCCACCTGAAATGCGATGTTTTGCCCCGTGGTGGTCAGCCCTCTGAAGCTGGCTGTCGGAAGGAGATGGATTGAGTGCTATTGTACAGCTCTGCATTTGGTTTAATGAAGCTCTTGTTCGGATCTTGCCCGCTTCAATGCGTGTCTAATATTATTGCCACATAGCGATTGTAAGAAACCCCTCGCATTTCCCTTACCCGCCAACCAGAACTAATGTTTGCACAAACAGCTTGGCTAGCAGGCCAAGCAGATAGCGTGAGGAGACAAGCGTCCCCTTCATCGCCCATAGGCGTTGTTTGTTGCCTAAAAAAATGTAAAAGGAGGAGATGTAGTAGTGCACTGCCAGGCCCAGCAGTGCCCGTGTAATTAAACGTTAAGGACGCCAAGCTGGACCTCGCGGCCTTGCGATTAGCCATCGCCACCCCCTCTGCTCAACCCCCCCATGAGTCACGGGTCGTGAACTGTCTGGCTCAATCACCGGGCGCAGGGACAATGGTCTTGCCCCCAGGTGAGGATTAAGAGAGCTCAGGCAGCCAGTCTGCACGGCTCCTCTCCTCAGCACGTAGCCAGATGAGATCATGCATCACCTGGATGATCTCGCCGAGCCTCCCGCTCTCCGGAACTCCCCCCAGGTCCTCCTCCTACACGCCCCCGATAGAGTAACAATGAAAAGGGTGCCAGGAACCGGCAGAGACGAGACTTCAGCTAGGAACACGGACCTCCGGTCTCCCGCTGCTGGCGATCTCCACCAGATGTTATCTCCGCGTCTCGTCTCGTTCTTACGCTGACCGCGTGGGTCGACTACAGTTTTCTGTAATGGTTGGCATATTCTTATTAAGGTTTTGATGAACTCTATTTCTTTGACTTGGAATAGGCCTATCGATATCCCAAGTATTACTAGTGATTTGTTTCTTCCAGTTGCTCTCAGTGCAGCTTTCAATTCACTTTTGAAAATTACGTTCTTCAAAAGTTTTGTTTTGTAAAGAATCTGTCATCTTTTTATCTCTTCTGTGTAGTTTTTGAGTTTATTGTTTCCATCTTTTCTTTAATCTATTGTGTTTAGGTGATGTATTTCCAGGTTGAGCTTGCAGCGTGCTTTAAATTCCACCTTGATTGCTTGGACTTTATGGGAACAGATCACTTGTTCTTTCTTCTTTATTGTTCTCTTCTGTTTCTTACGCTAGTGGTTCTCTTTGTATGTTTCAGTAGTTGGAACACTGCATTTATACTTCTAATTCTTTTTCTGTCACTTTTTATCTGTCACTTTTTAATTTTGCTTCTTGTCTATCTTTAACAATTTTAAGTGTTTTCTCAGTTATCCATCAAGATTTTTCATTTCTTTCAACTATGGGAATGGTCTTTGCACATTCTTCCTTGATAGTATCTGTGGTTTCAACCCATAATTCTTCCAAGTCCCATTCACTTAAACTTGGTAATGCAAATCTGCTCTTTATATGCTTTTTAAACTCTTCAGCAATTTATTTAAATGTGCATTTGCTCAAATCATGGAATAGAAATCTTATCATAAAGTAAAACTTTGATCAGAAAATCCAAACTTTCCCTGTGCTTTTTTGTAATAAGCAAAGTGTAATAAGTATAGATGTCACCCCAAGTTGATCTCTTCTGGAGTCTCTAGTGAATCTCTAGTTGGGTGCTTTGTGGTTTCCGGGCTGTATGGCCGTGTTCTAGCAGCATTCTCTCCTGACGTTTCGCCTGCATCTGTGGCTGGCATCTTCAGAGGATCTAGTTGCTTTCTCTAGTTGCTTTCTCTGTCTATACATACACATCTGTAAACTATAATGAGTTTGAAAATCACTACAAATTTTTAGAAATATTGCAAGCACCTACAGCATCTTTCTCTGCTTTAACATCTGTTCTTGACTATTCTGGAGCCTATACCTATTAGATGTTTTTGACTCAGTAGAATACAGATTTTTTCCCTTATGAGCCAAGAATTGTGATGGTTGGATGTGAATGGTTGTCTGCACATTCTAATTTGTAAATCCTACATGCTTGTGCTCAAATGACTTTGGTTTAATGCTTTCTGCCTTGTTTAAAGCCAGACTAAATTTATATAGAATGCATTCTGTGGCAATTACTAGAAATTATTAGAAGGCTGTACCAATGGAGGTTTACGTTTTGGGGCTACAGGTAGAATTCAAGAAGAATTGATGGGAGACCTAGGAGCCATCTCTACATAAAGACAGCATCTGCCAGTCAGCCGCTTGTCCACAGTATGAATATAAGGTTAGATTTGTCCTCTGCTTCCATAAGAGGCCCAGGCAGGGCTGGAGTTGACCAGCACAGTAGCTTTCTGTATTTGTACTAGGAAAATGGGAGCAACGCCAATGGGAACTTCTAGAAAGGTACAAAGGGAGCTCAGGGCCCGGAAGGAGAGGTATTCACTACAGCTGAGGTGAGATTGTTCAATCCCCACTAATTTATCCTGGCAGCTTTTTTTTTGTCAGGCATTTAGATGAAGAGGGCACAATTTAAGTACACTCATCTCTCTCCTTTCAAATGCCTTTTAATCTGATGTGTACCCTCAAGTAGGCTGGGATGGAAAAATGAATGAGCAAATAGAATACACCAGTTATTTCTAAATTGGTAGTAGAGAAAGGCAGACTGCTAGCATCACATTGCAGATACACAATGGGGTATTGTTGCTGGATCACACACAGGATAGACAATAGTCAGCATTTTGTGGTAAATCCAGAATTCTGTATACACAGTCATCTTAAATCTTGGAGGAGGACTGATTGTGGCTTTTCATAGTCTTGTATTGGTGTCATTTACTAGAATCCCCTGAGTCCTCTTAAGCATTTTAACCTAACGAACAGTACATTTTTCTGTTAAGGCACAGCTACCCCAAGGACCTGCTTAGATCAGACAAGGATCCCAACAACCTGTAGATGCTACATAGTTCATTCCATGTAGAATACTCCCAGACCTTTTAACTGGAGATGCCAAGGATTGAACCTGGGACCTTCTGTATGCCAAGCAGATGCTCTACCACTGAGCCACAGCCCCTTCAGAACATGTTCATTCCACTACACAAGTCTATGACCATAATAAAGATTGACTGACTCATTCTGGAGCACTTGTGCCGCATTCCCAGCAAAGAGGGGGTGAGGGGGAGGAGGCTGAATTGCCCAGCAAAGATGGCTCATTTTGCAGTGTACATGCCCCATTCCCCCAAGTTGGTTCTGGCTCAGAGATGGGGGAAGGGAGAAGAATATCCCAGGCCACAGATGGGACATGGTAAGGCAAAAGTGTGGGCTGTTAAGTGAGACTATGGAATGTGGAAAAGAGGAGCAACTAAAAGTTCCTGATGTTGTTCTTTGCAGTGGGAAACATAGACCACCAGGTAACCTTCCTTGGCCTCACTAATCTTCATCCTTCCCCCAGTCTACTATTCTACCTGTAGGACCTTCCAGTTCTTTGACCTCCCCTTTCAAGGCCTGTACATTGACAGTGGACATGGTAGGCTTTGGGCATGCAAGACCTCGGGGGGGGGGGGTTGGAGGGGCTTGGGCCAAGTTATAAACACTCTCAGAGGGAGAAGAGCTTTGGGGGCTGCTGACCTTTAACAGTTTAGAATATCTGATTTGGTTGTTGTAGGTTTTCTGGGCTGTGTGGCCGTGGTCTGGTAGATCTTGTTCCTAACGTTTCGCCTGCATCTGTGGTTGGCATCTTCAGAGGTGTATCACAGAGGGAAGCCTGTTACACACTGTGTCCAGTATGTAACAGACTTCCCTCTGTGATGCATCTCTGAAGATGCCAGTCACAGATGCAGGCAAAACATTAGGAACAAGATCTACCAGACCACGGCCACACAGCCCGGAAAACCCACAACAACCAGTTGAATCTGGCCGTGAAAGCCTTCAACAATACAATATCTGATTTGTCCTCCCCTCCCCGCCCCCCCCCGCCCGCCCCACCTCTCCTGAGGTGCTGCAAGTCCTGGAGCAGCCTAGAGTCAAATGGGGGGAGAGGGAGAGAATGGGATTTCCTCTCCTAACCCAATTTAAAATTGGAAGCTGTGTTATATTTGGCTTTGCCAAAGGCCCGGAATAGACCTGCCCCCTCATCTGATAGGCTTCGCCTTCCCCATTGAGCCTGACTTTATACTTTGGGAAAGGAGATGAGATAAAAACAGAGGGCCTGTTCATGTGCATTACGTGCCATCAAGTCACTTCTGATTTATGTGTCAATTACCTCCAAAACATCCTCTTGCGGACAGCCTTGATCAGGCTATGCAAACTGTGGGCTGTGGTTTCCTTTATTGAGTTTATCCATCTCATGGCGGGTCTCCCTCTTTTCCTACTGTCTTCAAAGTTTCCTAACATTATTGTCTTTCCCAGTGAGTTTGTTTCAATGACTACAGTAGCTTCAGTTTCGTCTAATTACCAGTCTAATTACCAGATAAAGCTTGTCTTGGGTTGTACTTTATCAGGCTGTGAAGGAGCATGAGGTGTGTTTGGTGTTTAAATATAAAGAATGAGCCAGAAACAGTATGAATATATGAAGAAAAATTACTCTGCCTGACTCAAAAGAACAGCAAAAAAACCCCATAAACTTTAATAGAAATGACTAAAAGTACTATATCCAACAGCCCAAATATAAACACTGGAAACAATAATGCAATACATGAACAACATTAACAGACAGAAAAGGGATTCCAAAATATGCACAAAAGATCATGAGTCTCTGTATAAATAATATCCCTTCAAATTGCAATATTTCTAAAAATTGCAATTTAATTGTAAGCATCAAGCAGACCTCCAGTAATCAAATCAACTGAAATGAAATGAATGCTTGTCCTTCATCAAAACATTGGAATATCCAAATAGTATCTTGGGTGTTGTGTGGTTTCCGGGCTGTATGGCCATGTTCTAGTAGCATTTTTTCCTTATGTTTCGCCTGCATCTGTGGCTGGCATCTTCAGAGGATCTGATGGTGGTAAAGCAAGTGGAGTATTCAGAGGATCTGATGGCTTTACTGCTGCACATAGCGGCAAAGAATCCAAACTTCACATACACGCTACATGGGTTAGTGCTATCAATCAGAGACCAGGAAAGGGATTTGGGCATCTTAGTTGATAGATCTATGGGAATGTCAACTCAATGCATGGCAGCTGTGAAAAAGGCAAACTCTGTGCTGGGGATAATTAAGAAAGGAATTGAGAATAAAACTGCAAAGATTGTCATGCCCTTTTTTTAAAAAATATTTTTTTATTGATATTTCGGAATTATTACAGATTTATAATGTG
Source organism: Sphaerodactylus townsendi (assembly GCF_021028975.2). Classification (NCBI taxonomy): domain Eukaryota; kingdom Metazoa; phylum Chordata; class Lepidosauria; order Squamata; family Sphaerodactylidae; genus Sphaerodactylus; species Sphaerodactylus townsendi. The sequence continues at coordinate 75,462,602 of NC_059429.1, read as the reverse complement.
TACTTTATATACATCCTCCATATCTTTTTTCCCCTTTTTCCCCTCCCCCTCCTTCTTCTTCTCTTCTTTAGATGCGCAGCAGCAGGTCCATTCTTTTCAATCTTCTTGTCCATTTTTCTTCTGTAATTCCAATTTCGTTTAGCCAGTCTTTAAATTCCATCCAAATCTCCTTCATGTCCTTTTGTTTTTCTTGCCATATTTGATTTCTTGACATTGTGTGAAAATTTCTAATTGTATTTGCTCCATATATATTCCAACCATTTCTTGCATTTGGCTCCAGATTTTTTTTGTCCTTCCACCTCCAATGCTATTAAACTTTGTGCATAATGCTAGCTCTGATCATGAATTTTGAAAAGTTTTCTTTTCTTTGTTCTATTGTAATATGATCCACTAAGTACCTATAAATGAAATGTAAATCTATATTTATCTTTATTTTTACCTTTACATATTTTTCTATGTATTTTATCACATTTTCCCACATATTTTTTTACTTCTGTACATTCTAGCCACATATGGATATATATTTATTTTATCTCCCTGACAATGCCAACATTTGGACTGAGTCCACTTATCATATATGCCAACTGTTTTGATTGATTCTATACCATTTTAATATTAATTTCTTCTCTAGTTCTGCATATTTATCTATTTTTTATTTTATTTATATTGTCCTATAGTCCCCTTTTAATAAGCTTCTATGTCTTTCACTCCATCTTGTTACATTTTTCCATTATGGTTCTTAATCATAACCTTGATCCTTCTATCATACTTTTGTATAAGGAACAATCTAAGATTTGTCCTTTCTTTTCCCTCATATATATTTTATACAAGCTTTTCATTATACACTCTTCCCTCCCTCCTGAGGCTTTTGTCTTTTCCCAGACTCCCTTCTTAATAATAACCAGTTTTCTTTTACCTCCTTTCTAAAAAAAAAAATTTGGGAAACGGGTATTAATTCTCCTCTTTCATTGTACAGTTGTACAAATTTTGTATATTCCCTGTCTATGTAGAGATCCCATTGTTGTGCTCCCTTCCTGTCCTCAAAATGCCAAGGGAAAGCCGCATCCAGTAACCCCTGGCATCCATTTTCCTTCCATTCCTACTCCAGATTTTGCATTGAGTATTACCCTTCTAGGGCCTTTTAATTTTGTCTTTCTTTATTAATAGCTTGAACAACTTGAATATATCCTCAAAGCTACCCTTGTTCAAATTTATTTCATTTCTTAGAAACTTCATCCAGCTATCTTTTTTTCTCTCTTTGAATTCCCATCAAACTTTTTTATTTGAAATGCCTCAGTGGTAAACTTGTACTTTTGGGAGCCCCGCAGCCCATTAGTTTTTTTTAGACCATATAGACTATTTTATTCATCACTCTTGGTTTTTTTTTGATTAAATGTCTATAGTTTAATTTTTTCTTGTCCCATTCTTTCAAATTGTTTCTTCTTAATCTCTAACTGCAAAGTACAAACAGGGTTAGAAGAGTTTTGCATTATACACATTTTTAAATGCTACCTGTTCTCTTGGAATAGATAGATTCTTCACACTCCTTTAATTGCTTCGTTTTTTTTCCATACTGTAATTATATTTAAACATCTGTTCCTTCATTTGTTAATGTTATACCCAAATATTTAATCTTCTTCTTCACCCATTTTCCCTAGTAGTTTTTTTCTATATTTATTCCTAGGATTTCTCAGTTTTTCCACAACCACCAAACCAGAATGCTTTGAAGTCTTCAATATTATTTTTTAATTCTTTAAAGCCACCGATTAGTTGTTATTAATAATAAAACACCTGTAAAATTTGTCTTTATTTCTTCTTTATTTTATAGCCTTGATCTCGTCGTTATTTCTAATTTATCCGCTAGATATTCCATTGTTAATACGACGAGAAAGCGGACATCCTGTTTCAATAACTCTTTCTATCCCATTCTCTTCCCACCATCCATTTATCATAATCTTTTGCTTTATTGTTTTTGTATAATTTCTTTTAATATCGTTAGTAACCCTTCAAATCCTCCGCCTGTTCCATTATTTAAATAAATATGCATACAACTGTGTCAAATGCTTTATAGACATCTAATTTTATCATGGCATATTTTTTATCCTTCCATACCCATCACACTAATACATTTTCTATGGGATAGCTAATATCATTCTTCACTAACCGTATTGATCTTGGTCATTATTTTGGTAATATTGCCTTTATTCTATTCACACATTTTTAGTAAAATATTTTATAATCCTGGTTTAATAAACTTATAGAATTATATGATTCAACCTGTTCTGGATTGCGCCCTGGTTTTACAATATAGTGATTATTTCTGTTTCTCTACATGTTTCTGGTATTTTCTGTCCCTTTAATATCTTATTATATAAACTTTGTAATTCAGGTATTAATATTTCAAGCCATTACTTTGTAATACTCTGCTGTAAATCCATTCAAACCAGGAGACTTGTTGTTCTTTAATTCTTTTATTACTAAGCCTATTTCTTCTTGTGTTATATCTTCCTCCATACTTTGTTTCTCCTCCTGCATAGATCTTTTTTATGCATTTCTTCTGTCCTTTCTGTATCTATCCTTTTAAATAATTTTTGATAGAACTGTGCAAACCTTTGTCTGGATTCTTATATTTCCTGTTATTCTTTTCATTGTTTTCAATTTATTATTGCATTTAACTATTTGTTTTCTTTTTTTTCTTTTAAATAATTGGCTAGTTGTTTCATTGAATTCTGTATTGGTTCTTTGAAATTGATTTTTGACCCATGTGTCTTTTTTTTTCCATAACTCTGACTGATCTAATTCTTCCAGTTGTTTATTTAGTAGTTTTAATTCATTATAGTCTGTTATATTATTTCTATTCTGTAGTTTTATCTTCTGCAGTCTTTGATTTTTTCCGGCTAATTGATGTCTTTCCTTATTTAATGCCTTTTTCTGTCTTTTTTTGTATTTCTATACAATACCCTCTCATTAATGCTCCTCTCTATATCCTCACAACATCCCGTCTGAGCCTGTGTTTCTATATTCTAGGATATAATTATTTATTCCTTTCTGTAAGTTCTTCTTCTTTCTTTCATTCTTCATTATAATATTATCATATCTCCATCTATACTGTTTATCCTCTTTTGCCAGTCTGAATGTAGCTGTAAATTAACGAGCATGGTCTGAAATCCACTCTTTATGTGTAAATTGGATTCCTACACATTGTGTATAGACTCCATACCTTTGTCAATGAATGTAGTTCATGTATGTGAATTTTTTATGTCTGTTAGAATAGAAAAGTTGGTTGTTGTGTTTTTCCCATCTCCTCATACATACATTAGTTATAATTCATTGTTTAAAGTCCTTATAAGTTCTCAAATCCATATTACAGTCTCCACACTATTAATGTTTCTCCTTTATATTCCCTTTGTACTCTGTTAAATTGTTTTTTGTAGGAAACTCCCTTGTTTTTTGTTAGGTGCATATATCGCCTGTTGGTGTTTACTGTATCTCATTAAGGAAACCTTGTAACAAAAGCCATCTCCCATTTTGATCCTTCAATATTTTTTGCACTTGTATGTTTATATTATTTTTCGCTAAAATGGCCACCCCATTTTTCTTTCCCTCTGCTCTTGATTCACATAAGGTTTTCCAGCCCGGTAGCTTTATTAAAGGAGCAATATCTCTCTTTCTTTTATGCGTTTCTTGGATGCAAACCAAATCCCAGTTTTCTTTCTTAACTAGTTTGGCTAGTTTAAATCTTTTGAAATTGGAATTTAATCCGTTAATATTTACAGATACAAGTTTTAAATCTCCTGCCATAAGTAATACTTTTGTCTACTATTTCTCGGGCCTTGCTGCTGTTTCATATTCATTTTTTCCCCCACATTTCTTTCTCCCCCTTTCCAGATGTTCTGAGGAGAGATTCCTCCTCCCACATCTTGGATTTTCGGCTTCTGCGCGTCTTCCCTCCCTCCCCCCCCAGCTTATATTCTTAGACAATTCTCCTGTTAATGGCAATCAATCAATTTTAAAATTCTTATAACATTCAAATAAAAAGATACTTCTTAATACATACATACATATCCACTCAGATTGCATTTTACAACCTATATTTTCCCTCACAGAAGAGAGTTTTCTGTCCAAGCATTCCACTTCCATTTTTTTTTTGATGTTTACTGAAACAGTGTTGAAGCTTGATAATGCTATTCAAAAAAACAAATTTCTGGGAAATTTTCCCAGATTGTTAAAATAAAACAATGTTAGAACAGATTACAGTTTTAGTATCTTCTAAAAAACTACATACAAGAGTTATTTTGAAGTTAAGTGATTGTTATTCAAGTTAAATCTCTATTAGTACTTAGAGTGAAATGTTATATAGCCATTTAAAAGAATTTTTTGAAGAAGTTCTTGACTTATAAGTTATCTTTCTTTGGCGCTTTGAATCTGCCTGGTATCTTGCGTAAGTTGGCAGCCTGGTCCTGCATGTCTTCTTCTCTTCTGAATCACTGTCTGTCTGAGGTTCTGCAGCTTCCAAGGAAAGCACCCAGTTTATCCAGAAGTTGTTGTGCCTCCCTCGGGTTCTCCTTTGCTATATATTTCTGACATTGTTTTCTTAAAATGCAAAATCGCCATTGGTAAAATCCATGAGAATTTTTTATTTTGCTCTTATATAGGGCGCTTTGCAAAAGGCATTAGTGCTTTCCTTGATTTGCAGCTGCTTCTGGTGAGACGATCTTGTCTCACAAAATTTTCTTGCCTTTATATTAATCAGAGGCTGAGCATTTCAGCTTCCTTGTATAGTGTTTCTTTGATCTCTTCTGTAGTGCATTTAAAAAATAATGTCTGGAGTTCTTCTGTTTCCCTGAGAAAATCCTCTCTGTGGGCTCTATCTATCGCATTCCGGTGTCGTTTGGAATGTTTATAGAATTGAGCCACTGTATTAATTGGTTTTTTTATATCTGTTTCGGCCCTCCATTCTCGATCTCCAATTAAACTGTAAGGTTTGCACGCTCTTTTGTCTATCTGAGAGAGAGGCTATTTTTTTGATTTCAGAAAGTCAATATCATCAGTGTTTTTTCTTTTTATTTGTCTCTCGCTTTTTAATCACTCTCTCCGCTGGGTGTTAGAGAAAGTTTCTTTGACATATTCTTGTATGTCTTTTATCAATTGCAATCAGATTGATTCTGTGTTGTCTTAGTAAAGTCATCAAAGGAAGTTTTTATTTGATTTAAGTTAGCTCTAACAAATCTGTTTTGGTTACATAGTTTTCCTCTTACGCCATAAGTGTTTTGCTTCAGCCTTTATTCTTTTTAGTATTTTTAATTGGACTCCACCGGATGAGTTGTTTTTCGTCTCTTCAAAGCTGTCCGGTGTTCTCTCTTTTGAGTTCTCTGTTTTAAGTTGATTATTAGTCTTTATCTTCTCTTTTATGCCATTAAATCTTTGTTGCTTGCCGGGAGGGTGTCGAAAAGCGTCTAATCCTTGTCGGACATGCGCAGAAAAGCCGATTGTCATGCCCTTAATATAAAGCAGTGGTGAGACCGCACTTGAAGTACTGTGTTCAGTTCTGGTCACCACATCTCAAAAAGGATATCGAAGAGATAGAAAAAGTGCAGAGAAGGGCAATGAGGATGATTGAGGGATTGGAGCACCTTCCTTATGAGGAGAGGCTGCAGCGTTTGGGACTCTTTAGTTTGGATAGGAGATGCCTGAGGAGGGATATGATTGAAGTCTATAAAATTATGCATGGGGTAGAAAATGCTGACAGAGAGAATTTTTTCTCTCTTTCTCACAATACTAAAACCAGGGGGCATCCATTGAAAATGCTGGGGGGAAGAATTAGGACTAATAAAAGGAAACATTTCTTCACGCAAAGTGTGATAGGTGTTTGGAATTTGCTGCCACAGGAGGTGGTGATGGCCACAAACCTGGATAGCTTTAAAAGGGGCTTGGACAGATTTATGGAGGAGAAGTTAATGTATGGCTACCAATCTCGATCCTCTTTGATCTGAGATTGCAAATGCCTTAGCAGACCAGGTGCTCGGGAGCAGCAGCAGAAGAAGGCCATTGCTTTCACATCCTGCAGGTGAGCTCCCAAAGGTATCTGGTGGGCCACTGCGAGTAGCAGAGTGCTGTACTAGATGGACTCTGGTCTGATCCAGCAGGCTCGTTCTTATGTTCTTATGAAGATGCCAGCCACAGATGCAGGTGAAATGTCAGGAGAAAATCTACTAGAACACGGCCATACAATCTGGAAACCACACAACACCCCAGTGATTCCGGCTGTGAAAGCCTTTGACAATACAAATAGTATCTTGCTTGTTTCTCTGATGATAGAGGCTTGAAGTACTCCAGCTGCCAGATCTTACATGGATACCATGTAAAAAGACAAACTGGGCATGTATAAGCATGAATAAATGTCAAAAGTTGGAAGTACTCCAGTTGCCAGATGTTCAGCTGGATGCTGCGTCAGGAGATAAGCTGGCCACATGTAAATCTCAAATAGATATCCGTAGTGCTAACCCGGGTAAGTTAAACACTTTTGACCTTAGTCTTCTTCAGCCACGACAATAGTGACGTAGGTATAGATTTTTTATAAGGGGGTTGGGGTGTGGCCACGTCTCCCCAAGCCCTGCCCCTGGCCTCAGTGCTTATAAAAGCAGCTCTCCGAGGCCAGGGATGGCAGACTACCCTGCCCCGCCCCCTGCCCCGCCCCCCCGTCCCCCACCAGCTGGGCTCCCAGCTGCCAGCCTCTTCTGCCCTCCCCTCCGGGCAGAGGCGTAGCTTGGAAAAATGGAGCCCGGTGCAAAATCTGAGTTTTGCGCGCCGCTGTGATGCTGGAATCCACCCCAAAACAGCATCACTTTCAATGGTGTTTAAACTAAGGATCCCAGATTCTCCTTTTAAATCCACCGTAAAGGGAGAATCTAGGGTCCCCAGTTAAAACAAAATTGAAAGTGATGCTGTTTTGGGGTAAATTATCCCCCACCCTGAAACAGCATCACTTTCAATGTTTAAACTGGGGACCTCAGATTCTCCCTTTAAATCCATGCCAAAGGGGGGGGATTTAAAAGGAGAATCTGGGGAAATTTGGGGGATGCCTGCTGTCAGGGGTGCAATTGTTAAGCTAGCAGCACCAAAAATTTCAGGGTATCTTCAGGAGACTATCCTTCTGATACCACCCAGGTTTCATGAAGTTTGGTTCAGGGAGTTCAAAGTTATGGATGCTCAAAAGGGTAACCCCATCTACTATTAGCTCCCATTGGAAACAATGGGGATGGGGGCACCCACTTTGGGGGTCCATAACTTTGGACCCCCTGAACCAAACTTCACCAAACCTGGGTGGTATCATCAGGAGAGTCTCCCAAATAATCCCTGAAATTTTGCAGCTTCTAGCCCCGTGGTGGTGAACCTTTGGCACTCCAGATATTATGGACTACAATTCCCATCAGCCCCTGCCAGCATTATAACAATATACCAATTGGCCATGCTGTGTGCCCCCTGCAGGCCAAAAACCAAAAAAACATTTAAAAAATCAAAAAACCACAAACGGGCGCAGAGCTTCGGACATGTAATGGGAGGGTTTGAATCCGAGGAAACCCCCCCTTACCTACATCCTTGCATGACAATAATTTTAAAAATGTCCTGGAGTAGATGATGCTGAAATTTTTCTCTATGGGTTGAATTTTTATGTGTGCAGAGGGAATATTCAATCATTAGAGATAGGTAGAATAATGTAAAAGTATACTTATTCATTAACAGCTCATACAGGTCAACAAAATTTATTCTGTAATTTAAAAGAATTGCCAATTATATATGTATGTATAAAAATATGTAAATAATATATGGAGGGCACTATTTTGTATTTTTGTCCCCCTACACAAAAATGTAGACCCTGCCCTGTTATGCTCTTGAAAATTCCTTGGAGGTTAAAAGGTAATTACTATCCTATAGTAGCTGGCTGAAGATTTGTGTGTTACTTCAGACAGGCCCTGACTCTGCTACTTGTTGTGTTCTGTGTGAAATGGCCTAGAAATGGACATTGACAGTGAAAAGACTGAATAGAGTTGAACAATTTTTTGGAGGCCCCTAAAGTATTTAAGTTCTTTAACATGGGTGCTAATGGATCTGTGTTTGCTTGCCAAAATGCACCCACGGATGTCCATATTATGTCTGGTGCTGCCAAATGCTTGAAAGAGAATCCCTTGGCCCAGGTGTCCCCCAAAGCATCAAGCAGTTTAAATAATCTATTAACTTTAATTTGCTTACTAATTTATGCTATGAGTGCTCTGCTCTTTGCAGACACTCTTGGGTTACCTGCACTGGGAATTGAAAGGTAACCGGATGGCAGGCTTTCCTGCAAAGAGTTTCCTGCGGCTTGTGGTAATCTTTATTCCTATCTCAGGGGAGCCTGATGGCAATTAGTACTACAAGTTCTTGTCCCAGAGTGGCTTGGCTTTGCGAGAGTTCTTGAGGGACAGGTTGAGGAGACTCACAGGAGCAACAGGGAGTACAAAGCAGTTTAATTAGCTAGCTTAGAGGCTGCTTGAATGTCTCTTGGGGGGAAGTGCTTGGCAGGTTGAATTTTTGCTCTTCCTGCTCTGTTGAGAACCTTTCAACTACACTCGCTGTCAGGAGCCTGATGGTGGAAATTGAGGAACTGCAGAGCAGGAAGAAATGCTGTCAGCTTTCTTGTCCACTTTTGTAACTTAAGTACCCTTAATAGGCCCTCCTTCTTTCAGGCACAGTATACCGGTATATTATGCAAGTATAGACACTCTGCAATAAGGTCTGTATCATAGTAATTTAGAATCTATATAAAAGAAAGGGTTGCTGTATAAGTTAATTTAAAGAAAGAAATTGACAACTTCTCCAGCTTCTATACCAGGGGTATGGAAAATTGACCCTAGTCAAGCTGCTTAGAGACCAGATCTGCTAGCTGGCCATCATGATATCAACTCAACTCAATCAGTCATCCAGTCACCTCACAGTGCCAACTGAGTCAAAGAGCACCTACATGATACTACTTCCAATATAGTATTCTGCTTTACAGCTGGCATGCTGGACAATTGACTGCTTAAATATAAAAAATTAGCTATCTGTTTGACCACAGTAAAATAGTGTCAAATGTTAACTGAAGAAGAGAATACTATTAGGTATTTATTTATTTATTACACTTATATACCACCCTCCCCTGGAGGGCTCAGGGCGGTGGACAACAAAGCATAAAGATAGAGCACGATTTAAAACGGTAAATATCCGAAATTAATTAAAAATGGCTCTATATATATTAAAACCAGATCCCATTAAAAGCAGCGTATCAATATCAAGCACAACAGATGGCATCCTACTAACAAATCCCCTAAAAAGGGGGGGGGGATGGCAGGATCCTCAGATGTTATAAAAGGGGGGGCCATCAGCAGCCGGCCTCCCCAAAGGCCCAGTGGAACAGCTCGGCCTTGCAGGCCCTGCAGAACTCATTAAGATCCCGCAGGGCCCTCATAGCTGGAGGAAGAGCGTTCCACCAGGCAGGGGCCAGAGCTGTAAAGGCTCTGGCCCGGGTGGAGGCCAGCCGCATCATTGAGGGGCCAGGGATCACCAGCAGATTGGCCTCCGCTGAACGCAGGGGCTGTTTCGGGACATATGGGGCAAGACGGTCCCGCAGGTATGGAGGTCCCAGGCTGCACAAGGCCGCGCAACACCTTGAAAATGATTAGGAATTCAACCGGTAACCAATGCAGGCGGCGCAACACAGGTGAGATGTGATCTTTGGCGGCACCCCCTGTGAGCAAACAAGCCGCCGCATTCTGGACCAGTTTTAATTTCCAAATTAGATGCAAGGGAAAGCCCGCGTAGAGCGAGTTGCAATAGTCTAGCCTGGAGGTGACCGTTGCATGGATCACAGTAGCCAGGTCCGCTTGGGAGAGGAAAGGGGCCAGCCACTGGGCTTGACGAAGGTGGAAAAATGCAACCCGGGTTACATGGACTACCTGGGTCTTCATTGAAAGAGACGAATCCAGGTGGACCCCCAGGCTGCGAACGGAGGAGGCCGGTGCCAATGTAGTCCCCTCCCACACCGGCGGCTGGAAATCCCCAACCTCTCCCTCACGTCCCAACCATAGGATCTCCGTCTTCGATGGATTCAGCTTTAACCTGCTCCGGGTTTGATTCCCCGCTCTGCCGCCTGAGCTGTGGAGGCTTATCTGGGGAATTCAGATTAGCCTGTACACTCCCACACACGCCAGCTGGGTGACCTTGGGCTAGTCACAGCTTCTCGGAGCTCTCTCAGCCCCACCCACCTCACAGGGTGTTTGTTGTGAGGGGGGAAGTGCAAGGAGATTGTCAGCCCCTTTGAGTCTCCTGCAGGAGAGAAAGGGGGGATATAAATCCAAACTCTTCTTCTTCTTCTTCTGTTGTAACCGACCAGCAACCGCCTCCAAACAATGCTGGAGAGCTGCAAGGGCGATGACCGCTCCCCCCTCCATCAACAGAATGAGCTGAGTTTCATCAGCATATTGATGACAAGTCAGCCCAAAACTCCATACCAACCGAGCAAGGGGTCGCATATAGATATTAAATAATAGTGGGGACAGCAGCGCTCCCTGAGGCACACCACACTGAAGTGGGCACCTCCGGGAGGGTTGGTCCCCGCACCACACTTGCTGAGTCCGGTCCCGGAGAAATGAGGCAATCCACTGAAGGACAGTGCCTCGTACCCTGGAAGCGTCCAGGCGGTGGGCCAAAAGATTGTGATCGATCACATCAAACGCTGCGGTAAGATCTAATAATACCAACAGCGCCGATCTGCCTCGGTCTAGTTGTATACGGAGCATATCTGTGATGGCAACGAGAACAGTCTCCGTCCCATGCCCAGCACAGGAGCCGGACTGGAAGGGATCAAAAGCCCTGAAGCTGCTCCAACACCACTCTCTCAATTACCTTCCCCAGGAACGAAAGATTCGAAACGGGGGCGGTAATTGGCCAGATCTCCAGGATCTAACGATGGTCTTTTCAAGAGTGGGCGGACCACTGCCTCCTTCAGCCCACCCAGAAAAGCTCCTTGCTCAAGGGAGCTATTGATGATGTTCAACAGGTGGGGTCGTAACTCCGCCCAGCATGCTTTAATAAGCCAGGAGGGGCACGGATCCAGAGGACAGGTAGTAGGTCTAACAGCAGCCAGGACCCTGTCGACAGCGGTTTCTGAGAGCAGGGAAAACTGGGCCAAACAAGGGCCAGAGGACGGCAAGGGAGCCTCCAGTTCACCTATTGTCGCTAAGGTGGCAGGAAGATCCTGGCGGTAGAAGGTAGAAGACAATTTCCCTTTTTCTGCTCATGATGCTGCCATTTGTTTGCAGAAGCAGGAGGAAGGAGCTTCTGGAACTGCAGTCGTCAGGGGCAGATCTAGCACTGTTGCTCTTGACACAAGGCATTTTTAACCTGCTGTTCTCTTCCTAGTCTGAAGCAGATGACCCTGTATAAAACACATGGCAAATTACAGGGTTATTTAAAATAACTGGCAAATCAATTAACACAAATATTCAAAAAAATCTAATTCAGGCTGTCATATCATACATGCATCATAGCCATTATGGCTCTTCTAAATAATTCCCTTTTGCTTGAAAGCCAGCAAAATGGAGGCCTTAATAACTAGGAATGTTCAAACACTTAACAGTTCAGTAAGACTGTAATGTCAACACTATCAAGGACTCTCATTGCTACTTAACTAGCTATCCCATATTCTCCTTTCCTACCATTCTGGGCTAAGTGTGCTGCTACTTTGATGGCCTAAGCAATGCTCACTGTTGTTTTTAAATCAATTTATTGTTTTCCCTAATAGGAGATATTGTATTGCCTCATCAAGTAGTTCAAGAGGCAGCCATATTAGTCACAGTTAATATTCCGATCATATAGGCCTATCACAAGACTGTTGTGTACACGTGGTTTAAGGGAAATTGCAGAACTCAAAACAATTGATACAATTCTGCTAAAAATTAAAAAATACCTTTACTATGGTGCTGCTAGCAACTGTCGAACTGCAGTAATGGGTTGTTGTTGTATCATAATAATTGAATGTTAAGGAACATGAACTGAAGATGCATTTTTGCAATGCCTTGTATATATCATAATTTTAAATTATTTGATGATAATAATAATGTTGAGTGTTCGCATATATATCTAATCCATCTGGAGTTTTTAAAATTAATGTTCAAGTGAAATAACATGATCTAGATAATACATTTTTGCTTATTTACTGGAGGTGATTCTTACCAGCTTTTTGTTGGCTCAAGGAGAAGAGGTTAATTTCTCTCCTCAACCTTTGCTTGAGCTTTTTACCCATGTGGGTGATTTGCCTTTGCCTGCCTCTGCCTCATGACCCTGGTATTTCTTAGAAGTCTCCCATCCAAATTCAAGCCAGGACCAACTCTGCTTAGCTTCTGAGATCTGATAAGATTAGGCTAGCCTGGGACTATCCAGGTTAGAGTGAATAGTATCAATTGGATTATAAATTTCACAAGGGTCATTAATTGTACATTTCCCCAGTATCAAAATAGAAATGGTTATTGGAATCCTCTAGGTCTTTCTGAATGACGATAGGAATACATTGAGTTTCTCAATGTCCATTGAGAAATATTAAACCAATAAATGAGGATGCTAAATTTCTGCAGTGTTCATTATAACTTTACTCAGAACATTATTTCTATAAAGGAATGATTAGAGACTAATAATTGAAGTCATAAGAAAACATTAATACATGCTTGCCTTCTTAATGTTTAAGCTCTACCACAACAATTCTTGAGTCATTATTAACATGGAACATTGTGGTCTGTCAAGGCGGTTTGGTCTGCCATTGGAGACAGTTCCTAAAGATAAGCAACCTAGCTGTAATGTTTCCCAGTGCCATTTGGAAGCACTGTTAATTCCTATAATAATTCAGAGGGAGATCATGGATTCCAGCGCTACTTGCTGTCATTCATTTTAATATTTCCCAAACAACACTAAGCAGTCCAGCACTCTGAAAACAGCAGTGCAGCCTGTATAATTTTTCTGTTATTAAACTAAGCTGATCTGTGCATCACATCTTTGTTAAGTAAGCAGTTCAGGGATATCCCTGTCATTCTCAGCTTGGCTCCATGACTTGTGTACCATGCTGAGCAGAAGGACTGTACCTGCTGAAAGAGGGGAGGATCCCAGGTTGTATTCTCTTCTGGGGTATTCTCTTGCCCTGGGTGAATACTTTTCTGTGGGGAGCAATTACTTTGTGATGGATTAACAGCTCAGTTTCACATTTTGAAGCACTGCCAGGGAAAAGGATGCAGCTGCATGAATTCAGTCATCCTGGTCTCTGGGATATTTTTAGGTCAGCCTATGCTAATGAACAAGCAAGCAATGATATGAGAACCTGAGCCATTCAACTGCCTTTCCTAGTCAGCAACTTGGGATGGCAAAGCAACCTTGCCAGACTATTGCCAAGAAAGATTATTTGGAATCCAGGTGAGTCAGAGTGTAACAACTAGGGTAGGAGACTTGTTGTGGGTGGGTAGGGGGTGGTTGATTTGTAAAACCATACTTCTGGTCTAAAAAGGGCTACTGTATTGCAAAGATCAGGGAGTGTAAAATTCCTTTTTTTCTGTGCCTGTTTATGTTTTTACAGTTTTCAAAGTAAGATAATCCTAAAGTGGTGCAGATGTATGGTATGCTTGGGCAGTGAATGCAAAACAAAAATATCCAACTGTGTAAAAGGGATTTGCAGATGTTCATATGAATCCATGGGGAAACCTTGCTGCTGCTGTTTGTCAAGACAGGAGTATGACATGATATGCTAATTGTGGCTCTAATGGCATCTGGTTTATCTGTGAACATGTTTCAAAATCCTGAAAATGTCACCCATTATGTCACAAAGTATGTGTGGACTACTCTGCTCTAGAAAGCACTGGAACTCTAAAAAGGTGAGGATGCTTTTTCAGAAAAAGTTATGTGAGAGAGAGAAAAAACAACATAGTCTAATCTGGTCATTTGTATACTGAAAGCAGCTGAGCAAACAGCCAATCACAGAATCTTCTAGCATGCACTACTTAGCTTCTTCTTTTGAATTTATCACTATGTGCTCAGGTACTATTAAAAAATAGCATGGGCATGATCTAGTCAAAGGTGAACACCAAATGATCTCATTCAAATGTCCTGCTTACTTTTGTACCATTGAAATAAACAGAATTTTATGTCCATTGTACATGGAATAAATGAGGGCTGATTCCCATTTTTCAAGGATATTAAATTCATCATTTGTGCCCTATTGTTAGCAGCAGTAAATATTAAGTTTGAAGGAGATGTGTGTGTGTAAGTGGCATACAAACTGCATTTAAAAAACACTTTTCAGAGTTTGGTCTTTTGTCTTTCTAGCCACAGAAATGGCTCTAGCTTCATCAGGAAAATGACTTCTATGATGTAAAAAAGACCACCAAAAAGAGAGTAGTGTTTAAAGCATTTTTACTCACATGTTCAGTTGCCAGTTTCTTTAAAAAAATTAATAGGGTTTAGATTGGAGGTGGCAACGAGGTTATCAGCTTGGCAGAATCAGAATTCCCTGAATAAAACTGTTGCATGCGTGAGATAGCACAAACTCTGTGTTGTGCACATTACATAAAGTAGCTTGGGGAAGCACAAGTCTACTGTGAATCTGTCTCAGTCACCATACAAATGTTCAGAGGGGGGAGGAGTGAATATTCCACAACTTTGCTTTGAAGTACAGGGGAGGGTGGCGGGCTTTTTGACCAACTTCCTCAATCACTTGTTGCTGTATTCACGCTGCCTCTACAAACATACAGCAAATTACAGTATCGGCACACACAAGAACAGCTAAGGATTCAAAAAATAATGGGAAGTAATTTTAATTAGAAAATTAAAGCTAATTAAAATTAGTTAATATAACTGTACTACATATGTATAAATAAATGTATGTTAGAAAATGCTGTTGAACACAATATTCCTAGCCCAATCTGGCATGGGCCTGTATTGGACTGTGATCATTAATAATAAATCTAGGGTTATTAATCCACTGAAGACACACATTGAAAAAATCTTGCAAGCTACATAGCATTTTAATTATGTTCCCAGATATACATACAAAAATGAAACCAAGCAACTATCATGAACACAAACATCTCTCACTGACTCTAATGTATGCACTTTTCCATATGCTATGAAATTTAAAAGCCTGGAATCCCACTGTTTTGAATACAATATTGACTTTTTATCTGAACATCACTATTCAAAGTGTTATGGCCAAAATCAATGGGCAGATTTAAGCAGTGAGAAAAATGTGCATGCATACTGAAACTGAGCAAAGCCGGTATATTGTAGTGGTCAAGAGATTACGCGCATCTAATAAGTAGCAAACAGTTTTTTTAAAATTATAATTCCATAGTTGATACTTGTATGAATTTTACAGTTTTATTTTTCCTTTTCAATTTTCATGCAGAGAAGGCAGTGGTATTACCCCACAAAATCCTAAATCAGATTGAATGCACCCAAGTTATAACATTTTCAAAGCTACAGTTACATGTGTTGCCGACAAATGTTCCCTCATGGTCAGTTTCTCTCCATTTTCCCAACCTTTCTCCCCAACCCTTTCTCTAGACCATGGTCTGCAACCTGTGGCTCTCCAGATATTCAATTGGCCTTGCTGGCAGGGGCTCATGGGAATTGTAGTCCATGAACATCTGGAGAGCCACAGGTTGCAGACCCCTGTTCTAGACCCAAGCAGTCATTCTAGCAACCAACTAACCCCAACAAGTGAGAGAGACCAGGACTACTGATTCAAATCATAGGCTTTCTTCTTCCCACTACCAGGACCCCCAATTACACCTCTCTTTTTGACCTCCCCACCTGCCTCTGCACCCTTCTCCTGCCTGCTCTTGACCCTTCCCACTGCCCTATGTGCTCACTGACACTACATGACCTTTCTTCAACTGCATTGGGTGGTGTTTGTGGCTGGGAGTCCCACTGCTGTGACAATTTGGAGGAATGATGGATCTCCTCTTGTTTTATTTATTTTTCCTCATCAACCACTCCTGATATTTTTGGATTGTCTCATACTTTAGATGTTTGAGGGATTCACCAAAACTCTTCATTCAGAGTTCATTAAGAGAAGGCACACGAGAGGTATAACGAAACAAAAACTCAAAACTCTTTTATTTGTCTCTTTTTTGGAAAGAGGTAAAGTCACGTTTCCAGGGAGGTTTCAGAAACTTGGCAGGTTAAATAATAAAACAACATGGATGAGAAAATTTGGGATATTTATAAACAATACATATTTGGTAATCGGGATGCATCTGATGTAATTCCCAGACAGGTATTGGTACTTTTTATATATTCTGAGATCAGAACCCATGGCAGTCACTGCGTAGTCTAACAGACTGGAGCTTTTTGAAACAATATTTCAATGTTGGTGGAGTCAGGAACTAAACAAATAATTACCCCAATTTTCTTCCTTAAATCTGGTTAGGGATCACCCACTTCACTTAGGAGCTAGTTTCCTTAGGGAAGGACACTCAAATCCCTCTCCTCACACACGGAATCCTTCTTGATCCTAAACAACTGTGTTCCTGTCACTCCAGTTTTCTAGCAGTCTCTCTCAACTGTCAACTGTAGAATTCTCAAGGTTTTTTTTGTTTTTGAACTTCCTGTCACCCAAGGTTCCATGAAAAGGACAATTCATCATTATGCAGCTGGCCATCACAGGGCATTGTTTGCATCACCCACATGGCTGAGTGCTTGCAAACAAGTGGGCAAAGGAAGAATGTACTGGCAGATAGCAAATGGCTGGGGTCAGTAACAGTGGGCCCTGGCATCTGCCCCACTGGCTTGAATTACCTGGAGTGATACAGGGACATTAAGCCCCAGGGCTCTGCAGATCACAGGGAAGAAGACTGGAGAGTCTTCTAATGCATGGTTGAAAGCTGGGGCAGACAGATAGATTTGTCTGGGCAATCTTGTGAACCTGACCAGCCATGATACATATACATAAGAAAGACATTCGGGACCTCCAACCTCATGCAACGATACAATCACACATGACTAGACATAGACAGATAACATAATAAAAAATGCTTTAAACATGATAGACAGATGCTACAGAATAGGACAGCATGCTGTCCAGGATACAGTAACCAAATTTTTTTCACCCAACTCTGCATTTTAGTTAAGTGATACTGTGGAGTGCTTAATTTGAAGTAAAGTTAGAGTTACTGCTATGTGTGTGTATTTTTGTTTTTGTTTTTGTTTTGGTCTAGCTAGCTCTGAGTTATTACTCAAAGCACGTGGGCCCTCATTTGCGAGAGAATTATTCCTGGATCTGCAGTTCTGATCACAACTTAGAGAGAGCTGTGAAAGAATAAAATGTATTGAAAGCAGGGAAGTGGATTGAACTCTGCACATTTCTCTTGTGAATGCGGATAGATTGCTCGGAAGAATAGGCTGCTGGTTTTGTGGACTGAAAAGGAGCCAGCTTGAAATTAAGTAAAGGATTGTGGTCAAGCTGTGCCTGGATGATGACTGTCATCTCATGTGCTGGATTGATGGCCCCACTGGAATTCAGTGGTGACTCACATTGGAAGAATGATTGTGGGGGTGGGGGGAGGGACAACTGACAGGAAACTATGGCAGAGAGAGAGGAGTGCTAGCTGATGCACCTCTTTCAATTGTGCTGGGCATAACCATGTCTGATGGATTGGGGATTAAATGAACAGAGAAAAAAGGTGTAGGAAACCACAGTTCCTTATTGTGCATATGCAGACCCATTCCAAGCAATTTTCTGAAAGTTGGGTGTCATGGGGGTCTGACTACATTGTAAAAAAAAGAAGACTGTTCCTTCAAGAAAAGACATCATAAAACGATCAGAGAGGTGAGGTCAGAGTCACAATAGCTCAGGTTTAAAGTATGGAAGAGGAATTGTGCCCCTCCCCCCCAAAAAACTGCACCTCTGTGCACATTATGTCCTTTCTTGCCGGTAGAGGTCCCTCCCCTTCCCCCTCCTCCCTTGCATGCCACCCCTCCCTCCCTCCCATTCCCTCCCTCCCCTTCCCTTGCATGGCACCTCTCCCTCCCCTTCCCTTGCATGGCACCTCTCCCTCCCTCTGCTAGGGTGGGTGGGCCATGTCCAGATGCCAGGCCCCTTCCCCTCCCCTCCCTTGTATGCCACCCCCCCCTCACTCCCCTCCATTGCATGCCACCCCTTCCTCCCCTCTCCTCCCTCCGCTAGGGTGGGTGGGCGGGCCATGTCTAGATGCCGGGACCCCTCCCCTTTCCTCCCCTCCCTTGCATGCCACCCCTCACTCACTCCCCTCCCTTGCAGGCCACCCCTCACTCCCCTCCCCTCCCTCTCTTTGTGAGACTTTAGCATCTTTGTGAGACTTTAAAAATAACCCAAAACAAAACAATTTACAAAATAGTTTTCTTTTAAAAATAATTTGATGCAAATTAAAGGCTGACAGTAAAAAAACAGAAAAACAAAAAGGAACAGAAAAATCAAAGCATAATGTAAAAGGGAAGGAAAATCTTCGGGGGAGGTCGGTGCCCATGTTGGATGGTGCCCATGTTGGATGGCTCTAAGGACTGTTTACCCGGAACAAAGACATAACCTCCATGGATAGATACCCAGCTGGCATGGCATGTTCTCCATTAACTGGAACAGCTATATTATTTGTGGTGTACACAGAACCAAAAAAAGAAAAACACAGATGTAGCTGTGCACATTTCCTGCACAGTTAAAATACTTCATTAGGTGTTTTCCCTCTGTACGAGTTAAGAGTGGCCTGCAATTGGTGAAAGCTTTTCAAAATCCACTTTAGCTATGCCCTATTTTAGACTGCAGGTTCAGTATGTTCTTCAGATAAGTTAATTAGTTTTCCTCCCTCATAACAAATATTTCTGCAAACAATCCAAAGAGGCCTGCTCCTGCTGGAGGTGTTCTGTTCCCTTATTCTGCAAGATCCTGTCCAACCTCTCAATAAGGCGTCTCGTATTACTTTGGTTTTCATCCCTGGTGATCCTTTTATGTGAACACATGCAGGAAATTAATTTACATTTTAGATCCTGTAAATGTAACAATTGCGGCTCACAGTGTACATTTGGACAGAAGCTCTGTGATTGATTAGAAATGAGGTTCCCATCCTCTAGCCTTTGGTGCCTTTTTGAAAAAAGTAATTTTTTCATCTTTCACTGGAACTGACCACCTTTTCCACTAGTAACTAACCAAAGTGTAGCAGTGCAGCCTTTATGGAATGAAATTGGAGAATAATGTGCCTGCTGAAACTTGCTTAGTCCCATTTGAAGTGACCATGAAAACTGTGCCTTGGTATAAAGAAAAAGCTATAGATTCTGAACTGTTAGTTTTGCCAACCTGATGTTTTTTACTTCTTTTATATCTCCATTCTATGTACTTTTGACACCAGAAATGCATTGGGAAGTGAAAATACTCGGGAGCAACTTTAGTGCCCTCTGCTGTGCTACAAGCCAGCACTGCAGGACTGCATCTCCATGGGGCTGGCAGTGGGCATCAGCCTACCCATGGCATCGTTCTCCAAAGCAATGCAGGAGGAGACCGTTGCCACGGCTAATGAGGGGTCTGGACCAAATGGTCTCTGAGGCTTTACTAGAGTTCCTAGGGCTTGGTTCTGCTTCCTTGTCGCTACCAGTAGCTGCAACCACCCTCTTGGGTGGTAGGTAGCCCACCAGGAAATTTTCCTGTAAACTAATTGGCCAGTCCATCCTTGCTTGGCACTTTGCCTGTGAAGTCTGTCCAAACCCTATGAGCTCACGCTGTTCTGCGGCCAGCCCCTCCCCATGCTGACTATGGCAAGACTCCCTCATGTGTAACAGTCTGCCTGATAATCTACTAACCCAAGTCCACGGGACTTGCTGGCCCCTTTGCAGAGCTCTCCGAGACTCCAGAAACAGGCTCACCATTCACGCAAGCCATGTCTGCTTCACAAACACCACACAAACACTACCACAACAGCAGCAGCCTTTATTGACCACTCCCTAACAACAATTAATTCCAACTAGCCTGTGGCTACCCCCACAAAAATGCAGCGCCTACTGATTGGTCACCCCAGAATGGCGAGGCAGGAAAAATATATCACTTCTGCTCCGGGTCTGCTCCTGTGGTGTTTGTATGGCAGTGGGGTCACACAGAGATATTTTAAAAGAACCACCAAACTGGAAATTTTTGAAAGTCGTGGAGCAAAGGGAATATCACGCGGGACCCCCAGGGCAACACCAGGGCAGACCTTCTGCAGCTCTGGGAACCATGCAGAATTCTTGGCTGCACAGGGATATTTTCTGTGCTCATACCAGGCCTGAAATTAATGAAGTTAAATAGTATTTAAATAATAATATAAGTAGTTGTTTGAACTGAGCACTCATATTGTAAAACCGAGAGAGCCAATCAGTCAGAGTAAATTACTTGCTTCAGAGTGTGCACTCTTTGCTATTTATGAGCGGGCTTGCACCAATTAACCTGAGATTAAGTGTCAAGTTATTCTCAGTTTACCACTTAAGTCTTTTGTATACAACAAAGTCTACACCTGAAAAGATAGAAGATCATCCCTGTCTCGTTACTGCAGTGTTATCAAGATCATTTCCAAGATCATCCCTGTCTCCTTAGTCCAGTGTTAAACTTCATCCCCCTGAGGAGTTGCCTCTGCTTCTCTCTCAGACCTGGTTATGCCATGCAAGGTCCACTGAATTACTGTAGAGAGGGATGGCAGGGAATCAGAGGTTTGCTCCTGTCCCCTTGGATGGCTTCCTATATGTCAAGCTGGGAATCAGCAGGGTAGTAAATTTAATAAATAAATACATAACAGTCACACTGCCAGTCAGCACTGCAGAACCTCTCATCTCCATGGGGCTGACAGTGGGCATCAGCCTACCTATGACAACATTCCCCAAAACAATGCAGGAGGGCTTGACTCTGCTTGCTTGTGACTACCAGTTGCCGCAACCACCCTCTTAGGTGGTAGCCCACCAGGAAATTTTCCTGTAAACTAATTGGCCAGTCCATCCTTGCTTGCCACTTTGCCTGTGAAGTCTGTCCATACCCTATGAGCCTCCCCAGAATGGACCCCACCCAACCTAGTTCTGTGACCAGCCCCTCCCCATGCCGACTATGGTGGGACTCCCTCGCATGTAGCAGTCTGCCTGAAAACCAATCCCTCTGTAGCTGTACCCCTCCACAGCTGTACCAGCCAACACAACCTGAATGAATGCAGGTGACTTTTGGGCAGAAGACAACTCAGTTCTCAGGTACTGAATTGCACTTCCCCACAGCAGCTATTTGAATGCAGTCTAAACTGATTCATGGAAATGAGTCAGCCGTTCCACTGCTGTCACCCTCATCACATAAGCAACTTGGGAAAAGGAGTGGAGAAAGTGCTTCTGAAAACCGGAGGGGTTAGCGTTTAACCATTTCTGGAAGCATATACTTCAGGCCTCAAACCCCCATATATGCGGGAGTGGCTGTAGTCACATATTGTTAATTATCTGGGTGTGTGGTGAAGCGAACTTTGACTTTTGAAAGCTGAAAATTTTGCTAATATCTCAGGTGCTCCTGGACTTGAATCTAGCTGTTCTACTGGAGACCAACATGATTATCCTCTGAAACTATCACCACTAAAGGGAGCTCAATCCCTGAATTCAATAGGTTTGATTTTGATCAGTGTTTTTATGAACTTAATGCAATTTAATATAATAATATAAGGAATGTATCTAATTCTCAACATAGCCACATCTGTGGATACTTACATCCAGAGGCTGGAGCCAATAACAGACAAGACAGAACCTGCAGGTTCGCAGAAAAATCTGAAATCTTTTTTTTAAAATATGGGGCAGTGGACTCCCCAAACGAATAAAAGCAGCGCCTGTATCCTTAATAAATGTATGTTTTCAGTGGCCATTATTAGGCAAACACAACAGCATTGCTAATCTTCTAACTTTGATTTCTGTCAATAAAAGGGATGGGCAGGTCCCTTTCCAATGCTATTTTGGCCTTTGAGGAGGTTCGATGGGACCAGGCCTGGTAGCAACCATCAGACAACTTGCTGCCATATGACTTGCATGACTTACCCAAGCCTGGCTGTTTGGTACTTTTCAACAGCAACCATTCCATAAAAGCCAGTGTGGTGTAGTAGTTAGAGATTCAAACTAGGATTGAAACCCCACTATACCATGGAAGCCTACTGGGTGACCTTGGACCATGTATACATTCTCACCCTAACTTATCTCACAGGATTGTTGTGAGGAATTGGGGGGGGGGGAGGGGAGAGAATGATGTAAGATGCTTTAGGTCCCCATTGTGGAAAATGCAGCAGGATGTAAATGAAGTAAATAATAATAAATATAGCTAAAAATATAAATATAGCTGAAAATTGTTCTACAGCCAGCAGCCAGCACTGTGCAAATGGCCAATAGTTTTCCCAGATAGAAGCTCCCATGTGGGGAAGGAAAGCTGAAGATTGGGCGGGGGGTGGGGTAGATAAAGGTAGGATGGTGGGTGGATGGGAAGGTTAGAAGGAAGCTGGAAAGGGGGAGAGACTGTGGGGGCTTTCAGGGAAGAAAATCAGGAAATAGTGGGGGAAGGAAATACAAGTTGTCCCCTGAATGTCCTTGTGAGGTCCCTGCTTGTAGTATATTACTAGTGTAATAGTATTTTATTGGATTCAACATATGGCATAATTTCAAAGCATAATTGATTAGATGAAGCATCTTGCAATTCAGTCTTATTTAGGAGGTCGGCACAACTCTCTAGGTTTTTGTGGGATCCAGGACCTAATTCTGGTTATGGGAATGGGACAGCCTGTTAGTTCCCTATTTATTCTTCAGTCGTGATGTAACAACATCTACTGCTTCACCATGTCCTAGAAAACCAGTTTGTGTTTCAGTCTTGTCAGTGTCCAAGTTTCTGGGTCCTTGCTTCTTCTTGTGGAAACCTTTAGCCTAGGGGTCTTCAAACTATGGCCCTCCAGATGTTCATAGACTACAATTCCCATGAGCCCTACCACTTGGCCATGCTGGTAGGGGCTGATGGGAATTGTAGTCCTTGAACATCTGGAGGGCCATAGTTTGAAGACCCCTACGCTGTAGCCCATGCACTAACGGCCACTTCCTGCTCTCCCCCTGTCTATGATTTTAGTTCTTTACTAGGTTCAAAACAGAACAAATGCTTCTGGTGTCATGACATTTTTTTTGTTATTGTCCTGTTGTTTTTGCTTGTGGGGTATCTCTTATGCACCCTTTGATCTTTTATACTTGTGATCCTGCCCAAGAAAACTGAGCTGTATTTTCAGAATTTTGGGTCACATTAGAGCTATTCATTTTACTAACCTGTGAAAGAGTTGGTTCTCTCAGAGTTAACAAGGTAGTATCAGCTGTAAGTAGCTCCAAAG
Source organism: Sphaerodactylus townsendi (assembly GCF_021028975.2). Classification (NCBI taxonomy): domain Eukaryota; kingdom Metazoa; phylum Chordata; class Lepidosauria; order Squamata; family Sphaerodactylidae; genus Sphaerodactylus; species Sphaerodactylus townsendi. The sequence goes on along the minus strand of NC_059429.1, from coordinate 75,439,182 downwards.
AATGGAATAGAAGCCAGAAATTTAGACTTATACAGGAAAATATGAATTAAAATTAAAAACAACCAAACCTTTTAACAATTATAAAGATATGAAAACTTTGTGCAAACAGGGTGTAAAATTGGGATCTGGAGTTGCTCAGAGGATAACTAGAATAGAATAGAGCTAGGCTACATTCTCTTATTTAGTAACACAATAGACCCATGAGCAGGGAGGCTGTTGAGTCATCTGTGCTGAAACCGAAGAGGGAGATCCACATGGTGCCAAGAGGAGCTGTAGTACAGTAGCTGTTTGTGTATATGCTCCTGTGTTTTTTTGGTATTTTCATTCAAGGTCTAAGTAAGACAAAGATGTATATCAGCAGACCTTCCTTCCTCCCTTCTAGTAGTTGTGAACTTTGCGGTGTTTGGCAAAGAATAAAGATAGCTAGCTACTCCATGGGGTTCCATCTGACCTTTCTGGCATTTTATTCACAACTCTAACTGCTGGGCTCAGCTTATCTCCAACAGAGAAGCTTGAATTTACTTCCCCTGAGTTAAAAGGGCTCTGCTTAAATTCTTTTCTTTGAAATGCACTTGGAATAGATCAAGGTAGCAATAAAACATGATGAGAAAATTGATGAAACCCATTTGCACACTGATTCATTTTCTTGCCTTCATCAGTGAATGATAATCAGCTGAATTTCCCTTGATTATCATTCCATAGATTTAACACATTTATCTTTTCTGATTGGCTTAGGATGTGCAGTCTCTTATAAATATCAAATGTAATAAATGGCTATCTGCCTGGCTAACATGTAATTGACCTAAATATGATCATTGTTGTATTGCAGCAGTGCATGCCATAAATATTTCATGCAAAATATTTCATGCAAATATTTTCATGTATATGCATTTCAAGCGTATCACTCCTTTCCCCTGCAAACTGGATTAGGCATAGCCATGGACATGGAGAGATGAGGAAGAGGTTTGTAGTTTTTCCATGCCACTCAGCTCATGAAAGCTGACCAATAGGAAGTATGAATTGTCAGCTCATTTGAGCTCTAAAGGCCAATCACCCTAGATCATTCCCTTTTTGCTAACCATTGTACTGAGCCTTTTTGGTCATTGCTGTTTGGGATTAGCTGCTTGCTTACCAGGGCCAAGAAGTATTTCCTCCCTTTGACTAGAATTGGCTATAGAACTAAATTCCTCTTTTCTGCTTACTTTATGCTGAAATTATAAAGGGAGTTCTAGTTGGGTTTGGTTGCCTTATAGTTTGTGCAAATGTTCCTTCATTGGGTCACACTGGTAGGGACCATGTTGATTGGGGTAGAATTAAAAATGTTACATTGATGAGCATCCTGAATAATCATCTGGAAGCTAACTGGATCCTGAGGATTAGCTGCCTATCTCATTGAACAAAGGAATATTCATGTTAAGGATGGTAGTTGGCCAAGCTTCCTTCAATACATCCTCGAATTTGTGGACTGTGGGAGCTATAAGTGGAATTTGTTATTGCTTCATGGCTATGGGTAAGGATAGTTCCACCTAGAAACAGGACTGAAGTGTGGTGATGCTGAACAAACAGCATCTTTTATTTGGATTTCTTCAACTGGGAGACGGATTAAGAAATCTAATTACAAAAAAGATTTAGCTCACATGTACTTTAATAATAAAAGTATGAGCTAAATCAAGTGTAATCACAACCATGTTAAAATACCATCAGTAATTATGACACTAATATTTGCTATGAAGTTATCTATATGGCTGTGCAGCTGCCCCTATTAATTCAGAAATCCTCATCTCAAGATTAATAATTCTAGGGGATTATCAAGATTCATAATCCTGGGGGAACCTCTCAGGAGCTGGTGGGACCCCGGTGCTAGTGCAAATGCCACTTGAGTGCCAGCACTGCTGCATCGCCAGCATTATTCCAATACAGGAACCCATGCTGATGATGAAGGGGGAGCTCTTGGGGCGGAGCTGGCTTGAGTTAGCTTCCTGAGCCCTTTCATCCTGGAAATGCCTCCATTTGCTGACTCAGACTTATGCTGGCAAAATCAGTGGTGCAGCCCACTGAATTGCATATGTTTACTTTACTGGGGAAGGGGCAGCATTGTATTTGTTTTGCCATCTGTGGTGCAGCAAGCCTCTTTGGAAGTGGCACAGTTGTGACCTGGCTGCGCCATCCCCAGCCATGGCACAACTACCCTCCCCCCCTGAAGGTTGCACTATAATTCTGGCAGGAAATCTGATTTTGTGTTGAAGCTGTTCCTGCTGTGGACACCTGAGAATATGGAGTAGTGTTTCCAGAGGCACAAACCACAGGTTGAATAACAAATGAGAACCTTGTTGCTGTCTGTCTTAAATATCTGGGTAATTTTCTGTTACCCTTTGTTAAAAACAGGTCATTGCCTGTATCAGAGGCCTGTGGTTTATAACCTTCCAGAGATAATGCAGCTAGTTATAGCAGCTGTGAGCAGTGGAGTCCTCTAACACTGGCAAAGCAATCTAGAGGGGAGTAGTTGTACTGCAGCCAGGGATGACAGTCACAGCACAGCTGCCTCCTAAGAGGCTTCCTGTGCTGCAGCCAGCAAGTTGAAAGCGATGCTGCCTTTCGCTTATGAAAATGACCTTTGCAGCATAATGGATTGCCCTACTGATTTTGCTGACATGAATTCATGTAGGCAAATGGAGGCATTCCCGGACTAAAAGGGCTCAGGAAGTCAACAAAAGCTGGACCAGCCCCTGGGAATGCCCTCTTCAGCACTGGCTCCCCAGCACTAGTGTAACTTGTGTAAGTGCCTCTGCACCACTGTAAATGCCCCTTATATCAGTGCAACTGGCATTTACATCACTGCAGGGTTACATCGCCTCCTGAGGGGTTTTACCTCCTCCCCTCCCCTCCCCGATTGTACTGTCTGTTACCTCCTGTAGGGTTTGTGGAGAGAGAGAGTAAAGCAATCATGTGAGGTATGCTATCTGTTGACTGGTGATTTTCTCCCTGCATCTGATGAAGTATGCTCTAGCCATGGAAGCTTATGCTAAATTTGTTAGTCTTTAAAACAGCATGAGACAGAAATGCAGTAGAGACCCAGACCATTGAACAGATTTGGAGCCATCATCCTAAAAGAACAAACCTCCACTATGACAGATGAACTTGGTGGCACAACAGACAAAACCATATTTGCTTGCCTAAGGAAGTAGGTGGACATGTATAAGGAGATATTCTTTCAGGTGTATAGGTCTCAGATTGTGACAGGCTTTAAAGGTTAGAACCAGCACTTTAAAAAGAGCTTGGAAAAATACAGGTAATCCATTAAGTTGTTTCAGTATTAATATGACACTTGAAATAGAAAGCTCCCATGAACAGTCAGTATACACAATCATGCAAAATAGCACTGAACACTGCTTGCAGCAAGAGTAACTTAGTGTCATGATGCCATTGCTGGGAGGGGAGAATTGCTGGGGAGAACTTTAGCATTTATCTGTTTCCTTGGTCTTGGAGCTTGGCAACTGGGACGAGCCTTCAGGTTGGACTTTTCCTAACTGACTAGGTTCACATGTGGGGATGGGGATTTGGTGCAACATATTATCAACTGCTTTGGCGCCTTTTCGCCAGAACTGTTTTCTCCTGTCTTTCTTATGTCTTCAATAAAATCCTTGAACCCATCAAGTGAGTTATTGTCTGAAAGGGGAAATTGACACTTAGACACTTCAGTGGAACAAAAGTCCCAAATGAATCATTCAGAGGCAAAAGTACCCAGAATTTTTCTGGTGTTATATTCTTGGCTTGCTCTATGTATACAAACTTAAAAAGGCTACACAGTGTAACATCACTGTAGCAATATAAATCCATCACAAAGTATAATATTTGTACAATTCACACAGTAACCCACTAAGCTTTCTGATGAATTTATGTCAATACAGTGATGTTAAACTGTGTAGCATCCAAGGTGCATTTTTAAGTTTGTAAACATAGAGCAAGCCAAGAATATAATACCAGAAAAATTCTGGGTATTTTGCCTCTGGATTATTCATTTGGGAATTTTGTACCACTAAAGTGTCTAAGTTACTCAGCTTTTGCTGTGAGCTATTTTGCTTGCTTGTATATACTGGGTTACACTAACACCCACTTAATTGATATGGTGGATCCATCAATAGTCAAGCAGCTGTCCTTTGAACCAATTGCTGCAGAGACTTTCAAGGGCAGCTTTACATACAGAGTATGGCAGTAATCTGAACAAGAGGTTACAAACATGTGGGTCAGCAGAGTCCAGGAGGAGAAGTTTATAAACCACATCAAGATGATTAAAGGAAAATCTTGCTACTAGACCCACTTGCTTTTCCAATAACAAAGCTGGGTCAAGGACCCGCCCTCCCAAGTTCTTTACATGATTGGTTAGGGATAAATTTACCTGCATCATCTTCATCTTGTATAGACTTACTTTCAGCGATGTTCACCCTTATTTATTTGGTCACAGCACCCAGACACTGGTTTAGGACAGACACTGAAGCATCTGGAAATCTTGTTAAAGAAATATAAAGCTGAACTATGGATGCTCTTGTTAAGGAACCTCATATACATGTTAAATAATGCAGGAGACATAACAGAGCCTTGTGGAATTCTGAAGTCTAGTTTCACTTCTTGTATCACAACTTTTTGCCATTTATTGGGCAGAAAAGATTGAAACCAGCACAAAACTGTACCAGCAAATCCAAATTTATGTTCCAATCAGCACTATGAATTATGCAAATAGAGAACAGAATGAGAAATTAATTCATTAAATAACTAATTTATAATAAAAGTTTTCTAATAAATATTATGATATTATACGTCTATGTTGTATAGTTTCTGGACAACAATATTAAAAAAAATCAGTGCCATGGCTGGCTGAGCTGAAAGTAGCTAATAGATTTAACAAAAGTGGCAACAAGGCATTATCTTTATTCAGAAGCACCACCCGGCTCAAAATCAGGTCAGGATCTAGACTGAAAGGGGTCAAGTGAGGGCTTATATAGTTTACTAAACATAATTACGAGGTCAGTAATTATGTTTTATTGTCCTCATAGGCTTGGATCCTAATTGGACATTGCCATCATAACAGCAATTAAGTTGATGGAACAGCATTTTTATTTGCAAAGAAAGAGGGAAAATTTTACCAATTCCTTCCACCTACTATATATCTCACCATTTTCTTCAAACTGTTATTGAATTTACTGACCTACAGAAGTGCAAATGAAGGGACATAAAACCGTCCAATAGGAGGGAGGAGGAAGAAAGCTGCCATCCTCTAGTTCTCTTCTCTGTTTCACAGTGATGGTGGGAAACTGTGTTTAGTTCACTATCTTCACACTGAGGTTCTGCTGTGCAGTTTTCGTTTATTTTGTTTTTTACATTCAGAATCTTTCTGGAGAGGACCCGAATCAGCATCTTTCAGATGATTTCAAATGGATCCTCATGAATTCATATGATTTTTTTCATTGGAATAAAATGATATCACCGTGGAACTGCAGAGCATGTCTTAGACTACAGGCAGCACCCAAACAATCACGCATCCCACGTTCCGTGGCAACGCAGTGGCACAAAAACCTGTTTGAAAAACATGGATCCTAATGGATCCTCATGATTTTTGCACTGTCACCCCCAAATCACCACCACATCATAGCTCAGGCCCTTTGCCACATGTCTGCATAAAACAATCACACATTCCATGCTGTGTAGCACCGCAGTAGCACAAAAACATCCTTTAAAAATATGGATCCTCATGGATTTGACTGGCTTCTGTACTTGGTCACCCCAAAACCATGACCACATCACAGATCAAGGCCTTCCACATGTGTCTGAACAAGACACGCCTTCCTCCCACACTCCGAGGCACAGCAGTGGACCGAAAACCTGTTTGTAAAACATGGATTCTCTTGGATCTGACTGTTTTTTTTACTTGTTCACCCCAAACCACTACCACATCACAGATCAAGGCCTTTCACATGTGTCTGACAGGCCTTGATCTGTGATGTGGTTGTGGTTTTGGGGTGACCAAGGGAAAGAACCAGGCAGACCAATGAGGATCCATGTTTTTCAAGCAGGTTTTTGGGCTACTGTGGAGCCACGAAGCGTGGTATGCGTGATTGTTTTATGCAGACATGGGGATCCATGTTTTTGTGCCACTGCATTGCCATGGAGTGTGGGATGCATGATTGTTTTATGCAGACATTTGGCAAAGGGCTTGAGCTGTGATGTGGTGGTGATTTTGGGGTGAACAAGTGAAAAAAACTGGAGGAACCATGGGGATCCATGTTTTTCAAACAGGTTTTTGTGCCACTGCGGCACCACAGAGCATGGGATGTGTGATTGTTTTATGCAGACATGTGGCAAAGGGCTTGAGCTATGATGTGGTGGAGATTTTGGGGTGAACAAGTGAAAAAAACTGGAGGAACCATGGGGATCCATGTTTTTAAAGCACATTTCTGTGCCACTGCAGCACCACGGAGTGTGGGATGCGTGGTTGTTTTATGCAGACATGTGGCAAAGGGCTTGAGCTGCGATGTGGTAGTGATTTTGGGGTGAATTAGTGCAAAAATCATGAGGATCCATGTTTTTCAAACAGGTTTTTGTGCCACTGCGTTGCCATGGAACGTGGGATGCGTGATTGTTTGGGTGCTGCCTGTAGTCTAAGACATGCTCTGCAGTTTCATGGTGATTTCATTTCATTCCAATGGAAAAATCATATGAATTCATGAGGATCCGTCTGGATCCGACTTTTATGGAAATTCCGCAGGTGTGTCTTAGCCCTCTCCAGCTCCTGCTTGGCTAGAGAGGTGAAGCCGTAGCTTTTCCGTGCTGGATCAGGTAAAAGGACAACGCATAGATCCCCTCCAGTGTAAGGCTGACGGCGGGGGGCGGTAGTGATGGTTACTGGGAGTGATAGGGTTAGTGGGAAAAGGGAAGGGAGCTCGTACCTCAGTCCATCATGGCTGTGCTTCAGCACCATCTGGCTGCCAGGACCGTTTAAATTTATCTGTGGCTCTGCCATCCTTCTGCTTGCCCTCTGCAGGACGACAGAAAGTTTTGCGGCAGACGAATTAAGTTTCCGCAGGTTCCTACTTTTGACAGTGGGCAGTTTAATCTGGTTTTAAGAATGCCACTAGTGGTTTCCGTTTAGATTTTCGGTGCTTTACCATTTCCGTAAAGCTGGTGCAACAAAATAAATCACGATTCCAGTAGCCCCTTCAAGATTTTACTCCTGCATCATTCACGAAATCTAATGCTGGAATAGAGCTTTCTGGTACTACCAGACTCCTGCTTTATTTTGTTGGTGCAGTCCAACACAGCTATTCCGGAAAGCTCATACATCGAGACGAAGTACCGTATAAATCAAATATTTTCCCAGCGGTCAACAGCATCATTAATCAGGTGACCGGCACCCTCACCTTCTTGCACAGCACCCAGGCGCCCTGCCTTGATTTTCCGGGCGTGACCCTTCCTAGTCTTCGTAGCGTTCCTCCCCCCCCTCTCCCTTTTCCCAATTGGCTAAAGAGGATGCTGGATCCGCGGTCGAGGTTTAACAAGGGAGAGAGTTAAAAAGACGTGTCCTCCCCGATTGGACGCGTCTTCGTCCCCTTCACGACTCGCCTCAAATGATTGGACAGCCGCTGGCCTTCTTCTTTGGTACACTTGAGCGGCTGCAACTCCTTCTCGCCTCTGATTGGGCGGTTGAAAGCCCACCGAAGCTCTGCAACCACCAAAAGCCGTGCGGGAAAAGCCCCTCGTCTCCCCCCATTGGCCACCAGGGGTCCCGCCTTATTCTGTGATTGGTCAGCGACTTCTGCTACTATGGCCAGTAGGCGCCACCGCCGCTGCCCGGCCCTGCCCGGCTCGGCATGGCGGGGCAGCCAGAACCCGAGCCCGGAGGAAGCGTGGCAGAGATTCCCTACTCCGTTGGGGTGAGGAGGGGGAGACCCTTTTAGCGCCGGAGGTGGTGGCGGTGGAGATGGGGGAAAGGGAGCGAGCGAATGAATGGGTCAATCCCGCGTCCTCCACCCGGGTCAAACTCCCGTCCCGCGAGGGTCCTTCCCGGGTGCGCCTCTCCTGGCCTGCTGTTTCTGCCCCCTGTTGCCCAGGATGGTCTCTTGGGGGCCGTCCCACCGCTCCCACCCCGGCTTCACAGCACCGCGGAGGGTGAACTCCTCAATGCTTTAACCCGCCCCCGTATTTGACCTGAAACGCCCTTTCATCGTAATAGCAGCACCGCATCCTTCCTTTCCTCTTTCCTCCCGGGATATTATTGGTGTTTTTAAAAAATCCTATGCGTGCCTCGGACTTCTTCCTATGAACTCCGAGTGGTGTACGTAGGTACTGGTGCTGCCCCACTTCAGTTGAAGGTAATACTTCAATGCCACCGACCAAACAGAAGAGATCTTTCTGAGCAACAGCCTTGGTCACCCTGAGATTTGAGGGTCCCTGGTTTGACTTCTTGGATGAGATGCTCAGGGAGAAGGCAAAGAAAATGGTTGCCCGGGGAGAGCAAGTGGTCCTGTTGAGTTATGTGGGTCTTGACTTTGTCTTTTTCATTCTCTAAAAGGAGGCTGATTCTCTTGGGGTTGTGAGCTAGAAGGTTTTTAATCTGATGTCAAAGAAGTGTTTCTTTGTGCAAATGATTGGTACATGCTGAAGGGAAGAGAACAAGGGAGAAAGCAGGAATGTCGCTTTAATCTGGGGGAGTTGCCATGTGAACCCGGATTCTTTTGCTGGAGGGCTCCTCATCAGGGTGGTTGGAGATTAATCGTTGATTGATGTGTCTGACTGCCCTCTTGCTTGTCATCTTCTAAATAAATTCTCTAACTGTATTGATGGGTGATGGTGACAAGAATACTGACTGTAACACCCGCATGTTAGAATGCAGATGGGATTTAAAGGGCTCTGCAATAGAAATTGATAATTCTGCATTTGCTGAAATCCTTGTCTTTTCATCCCTTTCATATCATTGGGAAGTTAAGGATAGAGCTGGAGAAAAATAGTCATGTCCAGTTCTGCTAGATTTTGTAACCACGTGAAAACCCTCTTTGTGAAAAATAGTATGTGAACTCCCTGATAGAAGGAATTAGTAATTCCTGACCAAGGAAACTTTGAGTTTAGCTGTTGGTTACATTCTTCCAGTCAGTTAAGGGTTAGAACTGTCTAATACTTTCGTTCTCTTCTGGTCCTAAGGACTGTCCTGAGAGGTAAGATTCACATGCAAAACAAAACCTGGATTATACATTCAAAAGGAGCATAGTAGGTTTTAGCCTAGTGTTCTTCCTGACATTAGTATTGAATGTCCAGGGCTTTTTGTCTCAAGGAAACAAAAATGAAGCATTGTAGTCCTTTAATGGATACAGTGTATGAGGCTGATGATTGTATGCATTATCAGTTGGGTCTAATTACACACAATATCTGTATTCAAGCCTCTTTGATGATGAGATCCAGTGCTTTTCTGGTGTCTTAAATCCATAGACTATGTGGCTGGAGCCCATTGCATGGTTCCTTGCCATATGGTTACCACTCAGTGAGGAGCCATGGAATAGTCTCGCAGAGGATTCAACACGGAAGCAATTTCCAGGCTTTTTATTACTGGTAAGACTGAACCTTTTCCCAATTCACTGTGGACTTCTCACTAGTTGCATAACACTGGAGCAAGTTGGCTAGCCCAATACATTTTGATGCCTCACATGGAAGATCCAAATATAGTAAAAATGTATTGAATATTGACAGTTGCTGCTCCTTATTGGTGCTCAAAAATCTAGTGCCCGAAGCATCTGGTTTTGTTTTCCTGATGGTAGAGCAGGTTGTTGTAAGGTAGCTATACCCTAAAGTCACTTAGCATGATAAGTTATGCTATCTCAAAAATCAAAGCTGCTATCACCAGACCTCCCTTGTGAATTTCAGAAATGCTTGAGTGTCCTAGATGGATGATACCATGACATCTGGGATCTCTTACATCCTGGAACTAATCATAGCATTTTCTCACATATTTTGTTATTCAGTTATAATGTTATGACTGGTAAAAAGAATCCCATCCTTTAAAAAGGTGGTGGAAAATTAAAATACACAATTCAAACCCAGTATCAGGCTTAACTGTATTCACTGTCACATAAAAAGAAATGTTATATAATTTACTTAGCAGATGAAATATTGTTTAGCAGGTTTATGAAATAAAAATGTATTACATTATTGCCATCTGAGTTTTTAGAAATTGTGTTTTATTCTGTTTTTATTGAAGTTGTATTGTTTTTGATTTAAATTTATAATTTATGTTATTAATAGTATATTATGTTGTACACAGCCCTGAGCCCTCTGGGGGAGGGCGGCTAATAAATCTAGTATAAAATAAAATAAATTATTTAGCTCTTAGTCAAGCAATAGCCCCAAATGTAAGGTACTGCGCCTTAAAAACTTAAGCTTTTATTTTGCTAGTAAACAAGCAGGAAGAAATAAAAAAGTTACATTTTTACAAATTGGATATGTCTGTATCTATGGGCTGACAGTCAGAAAGATCAGTAATTACATCCGTATGGAATGGGAGCTTCCCAGGGAGAGATCTGAGGTGATCTAGAAGATCAGGATTGGTGATATAGGTGTTTGTCCCAACGTACATCATTGTACTTGTTTTGTTGAATCTCCTCTATTATTCTGTTATTCAGTTGTCTACTTTGGAGAGATTTTATTGGAGCTCCACAGATTTCATCACTGTGATTTCATGTGATTTCATCACACTGAATAATTTTGATGTCATCTACAAATGTAATTTATATTACTGTTTGCTTCTGACTCCAGAATATTTATTAACAAATTAAACAAGACATCCCAGTAGCTTCTCATATCTGCATATTGGCGCTTTTCTTTTTCTTTTGGCTTTCAAATTGCATTTGTCTTATGATGACCCAGTGTGGGATTTTCAGAGGTGATTTGCCATTGCTTTCCTTTGTGTGCATGGTAGCTAGCATAGATACAATGTATTTATTTAGAATATTTTAATGCTGTCTCTCCACAAACTTGCCCAAGGTGACTTACAAAATAAAAATAATGAAAACACTAAAATATTAATTAAAATCCAGTACTAAAAGCCCCAACCCAGCATAAAAGCATAGATCATAAAAACAGATGGTAGACATCTTAAAATAGCAGTTTCCAGGCTAAAATTGTGTGTTTTTTTTTTTAAAAAATCTACCCCTTAATTAAAAGCCCAGGTTAACAGAAATATTTTGACCTGATACCTAAAAAAAGCAGTTTAAATACCAGGTGAGCCTCCAAGGGAAAGGTATCCCACAAGCAAGTTACCACTGCTGAAAAGCCCTGTCTCTGGTTACACCTGTCTCAGAGAGAGCAGGGCTTGTGAGGCAGAGCTTAACTGTCAGGCTGGACAATATGAGAGCAGGTGGATCTTCACGTACCCTTCCCCCAAGCCATTTAAGGTGTTAAAGTTAAGAACCATCTTTTAAAGTGTGTCTGGAAACAAATGGACAGCCAGTGCAGAACTTTCAGCACTGGGGTGATATAATTCCTGTCCCCGATGATAGCCTAACTACTGCATTTTGGACAAGGTGAAGTTTCAGGAGCATTTTAAAAGGCAGCTCCACTTAAACTGCATTAAAAAGCCAGAAAGTAATTGGGAAGGAGAAAAGGATAGCGTCAAGAATATTAGGTTATGGCTTTTATTATTTCGGATAACTATTAGTTATTTTGGAATAGTTTACCAGTGATGCAACTTCTTGGTTCTTTTATATTAAGATGTACGTTTGGTTTTATGTTTTCACTATTACTTTTTGTTTTTTATATAGCTATACTAGTTTTCTATCTTATAGGAGTAAGACCTTTTTTTCAGAGATACGATATATTTGCCAGTCTTAGGTAACAGAACAGTATAGTAACAGAGCTCTATGTGTGTGCATGTGAAATGTGAAAATGAATAGAAAAGAAGGGGATGGAGGTGAAAAATATCAATCCAAAACAGACCAGGTAACCAAAAGGTTGAAAAAAAACCCCTCTTGTAACTGGAAATATGTACGTAAATTACAAAAAAGCGAAAATTATATTTCAAAAATGTTGTATGCACACGTACTAAAATGTTTTTACACATACATACTATCATATCACTCTCTCTCTCTCTCTCTCTCTCTCTCTCTCTCTCTCTCATCTCATGCATATGTGGCTATATATGGAGAGAGAGAGAGAGAGCATACCCCATGTGGTGCCCATCTGTGAATATCTAATCCACTGATCAAGGCCACATTGATAGGACAGAGACTTTCCCCCAAAAGTTTGGGAAACACCAGACTTGCAGGAAAAATCTTGAAGCTACTAAAACAGGGGTTACAAACCCCCCCCCCCCCGAGAATTGTTGACTGGGCAAGTGTAAAGAGCTATTCTTTGAGTGCTGGCAGATGCATGAAAAGGAGGGTGGGAGGGGAAGGGAGATGGTCACATGGTGCCAGGCTGCCACACACAATGAGAAAGAAGATGACAACACTGCCAACAGCCACTGTTGCTGCCAATCCTCCTCAGCCAAATTTTAGGCAGTCAGAGAAGGGGAATCTATGCTTGTCCCACCTGGAGGTGGCGGGGAGGGACAGGTGTGGTGGTTCACCCTCCCATTTGGCAGAGCCCACCACAGCTGCACTCCCTCACCATGAAGCTCAGGCAAGTGGAGGAAAAGAAGTTGCTGTTGCCTCCAACCACCCGTTTCCATCAATGCAACAAAGAATCTTCTCCCAAAGCTCCTTTGCTGAATGGAGGCAAGCAGGGGAGGGGAAAATCAGGAGCCAAATGGTTGGTCATCTGAGACTGGGTTAGAAGGAGATAGGATGGAGGGAACAGTTGGAGTGACACAGAAAGGGAAAGTATGTGACTGGCCCAAGGTCACCTAGTGAGTTTCTTTGGCAGAGTACCATTTAAATAAAGAAATTGTTCAGATTTTGAATGAAGGATTGCTTGACGAGTATATTAACAAGCAGACATTATTTTCTTTTGAATGCTGAATGCTACACACATACGATTTTTTCTTTTTTCCAGACTTTTTGGCTACTGGTGTGTGCAAAGTGTCATCAAATCACAGCCGACTTCTGGTGACCCCATAGTGTTTTCAAGGCAAGAGATATCCGAAGGTGGTTTTGCCAGTGGCTTCCTCTGCATAGCGACCCTAGAATTCCTTGGTGGTCTCCCATCCAAACCTTAACCAGAGCCAATCCTGCTTAGCTTCTTAGACCTGATGAGACCAGGCTGGCCTGGGCCATCCAGGCCAAGGCAAACCATATAATGGTGAGAAAGAAAAAACTTTGCAGCCTAATTATACATGTCTGTTTGGAAAATATCTTTGTGTTCTTTATGTCTTACTTCCTAGTAAGTATTTCTTAGGATTGCAGATTTAACACAGCAAAATAAGGCATTTACTGTTTGAACAGTTACATGAGAGTTATGCCGCTGTTAGCCAGTATTTGTGGATATGATGTAAATCTTGTTCTTCTGGTCTCTCTTTCATGAAGGAAAGACTTGATTATTAAATTGGTCCTTAAACTTCTGAAGGGAGTTTATCTTCCTCTTGTATTTTCTTAGCCAGCCTGATCTTTCTTCAAGCATGACTATTGCTTGATTTTCACATCGGGAATGGTATTTTTTTTAAAAAAACAACATTTTGTTGGGGCTTAATTCAGTAGTTGAAGATGGGTCAAGGAAGCAGTGTCATTTTAAAAACACATTTAGCATTAGGTGACAGTTTTATGGTATTATCATGTAAACTAATAATTCGCTTACCTTACCTGGATCTTATTTAGCAGTTTTCTAAATCTAACAATGTGTATAAGCCAACAACTCCTTCCTTTTGGTCATAATACTCAATGTAAAAGACTTTACATAAATGAGTAGAACTATGTGTAATGCTTTGTTAATCCTGCTTGGAGATGTGTACAAAGGAACACTAATGAGCAGAATCAGGCTGTTCTCTGCTTACGCACCTCTGCCCCTCATTGCTAAATTCTGTATTTGTCTTGTAATTGGGGAAGGGGAATCCTATTGAACAACCAAAACTATTGGGTATAATAGTGGCAATGTGTAAACTATACCTCTCCTTCTGAGTACTGAAAACTGCAGTTATGCAGAAGGCTGTTGTTTTTCGTCCCAACGTTTCCCAATATGACTCTGGGGCTCTAGCTGGCAGTCAGATGACGTTTCTACAATGCCTTTTTTTTTGTCACAAAGGACTGGTGAGAAGGAGGTGAACAAGCAGTGCAGTGGCTGGATACAAACAAACAGTGCATAGAGGCATTCAAGGCATGAGCTGTCTTTGTCAGTTATTCAAATAGGGCACAGGAGATCTGCTTTCAGAAACACAACAATGCAAGGGACAGGAATGGGGCCACTTCAAATGATTGTCTTTCGTAATGTTAACTATGAGGAATTTTAGTACAAGCTCTAAGTCTTGTCCTTTGCCATGTGACTGGAGCAGCTGTCCTGGAACAAGATTTAGAAAATACGTGGTTCTGTGTAATTTGGCCAAACTGAGATTATTTCTTGTTGTATCGATACATTTTCAACAGCCAGAAAGGCCTGGAATTGACAACCAATCTGGAGAAAAATGGCATGACCTTTAGATGTGTAGAAATGTGTAGCTTTAGATGTGTAGCTTTAGATGTGTAGAAATGGCATGGAAGTAAATAACAACCAACTAAACTCTATTAAAGGGACAGGAGGTTTTTTTCTAGGCCATTATGCCAACTGTAAGTGGGCTATGTTTTTTTTATTTCTGAAAATGCTTTCTCACAGTTGCACCTTCCCTTTAAGAGAGGTCTATAAAATATGTACCATAAGTGAGTCTGTTGCTGTATTGAGGAAATATTTGGTCATGTCTGTTGGTCTTCAGTTAGTTAACCGACTTCACCTGTGTATTTTTTGCAGACTGGTAGTCAAGTAATCCAGATTTAAATATTTGTGGTGCTTTCTGGGTTTTTTTCTAGTTTTTTTTTTGACACTGTAAACTGCTTGAGGTTCACACATTTCATGGCATTTCACTGCTTTTCATGGCATGGAAAAATATGGTAAAAATCCCTTTCAACTTCTGTTAAAGGAACAGGACACTTTTCTCCAGCAAATTGACAAGCATAATTCCAGATGTGGATTTTTTCCCATTATGCTTATGAGCAGTTGTAGTTACTGATGTTATTAAGAAGTAAGAAATAATTTTCAGATGTTTGCACTTCAAAATAGTGCATGGTTCTAATGGAATCCTATGTTAGATTTAAAAGGACTTCAATTTTTGCATTTTGCTGCCATAACTGAGAAATACAAGAAAATGTAACATAATGTTATTAATTTTAAAAGGCCGTTAGTCATATTTAAATGAACGTAAGTAGTTAAAGGGTCAGTTGGTTTAAGAGCTGTATTAATGAGCATTCAGATTTGTAGTTTAAGATGATCTGTTTAATAACTTAACTCAATTTGTCCAGTTGCATGGAATATTAAAAGTGACCTCTTTGAAGTTATGGTATGAGTTCTGAATGTAGACTTTTTCCCCTGATGAATGTTACCTGAATATAGAGATCCAGTCAAGAGCTGACTTTCTATGTCTTAATATTTCCGAGGAATATTTATAGTTCTAAGGAACTCCAGCACCCACATTTTATTTGCAGTTATCAACTCAGAGGTATTTTCAGTTCATTTAGGTGAAACTTCCATACAAGGGATGTGTCATACGATTGATGTGTGTCACTGATTAATAGTACCTGGGCAATAGGAATATTAAAAAGGGGATGTGCATGTTCTGTGCTTGATATTTTATTCATGCATATATTATTCAGTGTATAGTTAATTAGGAAAACACGAGGCTCAAAATGTTTTTATTTTTCCCCCTTAGGTTTTTTAGAAGAGCCAATCTCATAGGAAGATGGGACTACTGGTGTTTATGCGTAATCTGTTACTAGCCCTCTGCCTTTTT
This sequence comes from Sphaerodactylus townsendi, assembly GCF_021028975.2. Classification (NCBI taxonomy): domain Eukaryota; kingdom Metazoa; phylum Chordata; class Lepidosauria; order Squamata; family Sphaerodactylidae; genus Sphaerodactylus; species Sphaerodactylus townsendi. The sequence goes on along the minus strand of NC_059429.1, from coordinate 75,423,239 downwards.
CTCGTTTTGGGATTTCTCTATTACTCAGCTTGGAAACTGCATCTTCTCCAGTGGGAGGATTCAAGTAAGTATAATGGCTGTACAGGCCATCTAAGCAATTTTCATGGATTTCTGGTATGCTGATAGTGGAACAAACCCAGGTCATTGTTGGATCTTTCCTTGTACTGCAGAGATTGGTATTACTTTCTTCTTAACAATTCCTGGGGTGATTATTTAGGATATGAGCTGCATCCATATGGTCTGATGTTATGAATGAAAATGTAGGTTTCTGGATCTATTTGTTCAAATACATTTTCATAGAAATGGAGGTGGTTTGTGCTGCTCTTAGCTAAACATCTGAGAGTTGTGCTTGTCTACTGGCTTTCTTTAACATGCTTTTAAATTTTTCTTTATATGAATGGTGGCATGGTGGTATCATATTTTTTGTCTTAAATCATATCTGCACAGGTATTAACCTATATAGTATGGTTTTGCATAGGTTTTACAGCTGATATATGAGATATTCGTGGTGTTCATTGTATGCCAGTGCATGACTGAGCTGAAGAATCCAAACTACTGAGGGGTTGAAGTCACTGTGTTGGTGTTTGCATGGAGTCAGAAGTATCTTCAGTATCTGGACACTTGGGCTTTTTGATGCATTAGAATTTTGGTCAAAGTATACAAGCTGAATCTTTTATCTGGTCTTTATTTAAATTTATTTATTTAAAATATTTTTGTGCTCCCTTTCCACCCAAATAGGGTCCCCAAAGAAGCAAACATCAGAATATTAAAATAGCATTTAAAATAATATCTAAAATAATTCAGTACATATATATAAATACACAGACATACATGCAAGCCCACTGGAACCAAAGAAAAGGGCCCAGAACAATTAAATGAAGGAAGGCTCCCTTCTTCAGGATTTTCTGAAGTTCATCCAAACAAGTAAAAATGTTTTTTTCCATGATCATGGTAGTTACTTTCAATCCAGGCTCTGAATGTGGTGGTAGTTTATATAGACTAATTTGGGCTTTCCTGTCAGGCCCATCACTTCCTTTGAAGGGAGGAGGGCCATTATGATTTCTATATTCAACCTCTTTTGTGTTGGTTCTTGTCATAGTCAGTATTTTACTAAGCTTCTGATAGAGTGAGTCAGTAAGCTACATGTGTTCTGTTCTTCCCTTATGTAAGTGTTCCAGCTTAATGGTTTGTTTTAAAAAATTAATTATTATTTGAGCAAGTGTATACTTCAGTTTTGGATCTTTGAGATACTGAAGACAGTGTCTTCTGACTGGAAGGAGCAAGACAGTCTTACGATTTTAACAAAAACCTGGTGTGGTCAGCTTTGTACCATCTTACTGAGTTGTTGAGTATTATCACTTTTACTGGCAATTCCCAAACAACGTTTTGAGCCTTTTACAGAATATCTGATGAAAATACTGTAGGCTGGTTACAGGGATCAGCTTGTGCTGTCAATTTCCACCTTTTTCCCTGTCCCTCCAGCCATCCCTTTTGATTCCAGGAAAGCTGATTCCTGTGGCTGTGGATCTCATGCAGAAAAATTGTTGCATGTGTCAGTGATTCCGGTGGCTATGGGTCTCATGCAGAAAAATTGTTGCAGTGAGCTGCAACAGTCAGGAGTACAGGAGAAAATTGCTCTCTTTTCTGTTTGTGGAATTCCATAAGAGTCCTGCTACCCTAAGAAATCAAGATTTCCAGAGTCAGAAGGGAACAGCAGCAGGAAATGGGGAAGATCTGCAACCATCAGCATCTTCTACTGATGGACTGATGCATCCATCCCCGTTGTTTTCTGAAAGAGCTCATTCACTGACCTTTGAAAAAAATCTGACACATTGAAGAAGCCATTGCTATGAGCTTACTAAAATCTAGGCATGGAGCAATAGTAGGAGGCTCTGGTTTGGTTTTATATATATCTACAGCTTAGTCTTTTTGTGTTATTTTATTATTATTAAAAATGCAGATACGGGCATAAAATAAGCAGTGTAAGATATAAAAATACATTCTCAAATTGAAGGTTCACAGACTTTCCTTAACAAGATATGATAACAATGTAGGTCCTTATTCCTTAATCCTATCCATGATCTCTAGGTTGTTGGAACTTCCAATCTTTATTTTTATTTTTTTAAACTTCTCAGGGGAAAATAAGTATGTTCATTTGTTTACCATAGCTAACTCCATAACATATAAATTTCTTTCCATTATGATTTTAACTTTGGCATATTATCATTTTTTTTGCAGAGACCCTATGCAGAGATTCTTATCAGAATATAAACATCCTTCATTTTTCTAATTCCTAATAGGAGTTTCCTTCTTTTTCCACTGTTTGGCACATGCTAATCTAGTTGCCATTACCACATACAATGCAATCACATAGAACTGTTTTGGAATAGATACTGCCTAGTTTAAAAAAAGGTAGTTCCAGTGTAGGTAAGACATTACATCTAATGCCATGAGACAACAGTATAGCAACTGCCTTTCAAAACATCTCTGCTCTGATATATTTCCATCACATATGAATAAAATTGGCATGGGGCTCGCCACATATGCAGATGACACTCAGCTCTTTCTCACATTTCTGGCTGATTCCTGGAAGCTGTAGAAACCTTGAACTGGTGCCTGGAGGCAGCATGGGGGAGAATGCAATCGTAATAAATGGAAACTTAATCCCAACAATACAGAAGTGGTACTGGTGAGTGGAAGGTCTGATCTGGAATGTAAGGTGTCACCCACTCTGGATTGTGTTGCATTTCCCTGGAAGGACCAGGTCCATAATAGCCTGGTGGTGCTGTTGGACCCATATCTGCTTCTGGATAAGCAAGCGGCCTGGAGTGCCTTTTACCAGTTTTGATCAGTTAGCTAGCTCTGGCATTCTCTTTGATTCTCAATAGCTTATACCCCAAAAATCTTGTTGGTCTCTAAGGTGCTACTGGACTTGAATCTGCAAATGACAGAGTAAGTTATTTTAGTAGGGCAACATAGGATTCAAGCAATTTTATTTACATGGACATGCGGGACTTATTTTTTATCTTGGTTGCTACGATGTTTGGAGTCTCTTTGTTGGATTGTTTCACCTTAAATACACTGGATTATATTCTTTTCCACCAAAAGATTAAATCAGAGTTATATATTCATCCACTACATGCTGGACCTTCTTTGGTGTAGAATTCTCTTCTTTGGTCCTAGTTCCTACCTAATTCTGCTCCCCTGATGTTCAAATGCAAAAATAAAACTAAAAAACTCTGCCCTCAGTACTCAGTTGGAGCCAAAGATTTGATTGGAGTGGCCATGCACGGCCAGTGCCGACTGTGAGAAGGGATGCAAGCCTTACTTGGGGGCATGGTGAGAGCTGCTCAAGCAGCCGAAGAGTGTGTGATCCATGGCATGCAACGAGGCCCTGGGAGGCACAAGCCCTCCAGCCAATGGCCCCTTGGTAACTTCCAGACACCTCCCAAGTGAGTGGTGGTGAGCGCAATGATGTGGGTAATCTAGCTCTCCTCTCCTGGCAGGCAACACTCCCTGCCCGTGTGTTGCTTTGCTCCAGCAGCCCAAAGGAAGGTGGTCCTGCAGAAGTGCTCCAAGGAGGAAGCAACTTACTGAGGTGTGTAATGTGAGCCGGGGGGTGGCTTAGCTGCATAGTGCTGACCATATACTAGCTGCCTCCCCAGTGCCCAGCCCAGCAGCCACTCCACCAATGACCTGTGGCTCCCCTTGCCCTGACACCAGCCCAGCTTCAATGTGCGGTGTTCCATAGGGGATAGCAAGGGGTCCTGTGAAGAGAAGGAAAAGAGTCATCCGCATCCAGTGGTGGGATTCAGCAGGTTCTCACCACTTCGGCAGAACCATTTGTTAAAATGGTGCTTATAAACAACCAGTTGTTAAATGTATTGTCGAAGACTTTCACGGCCGGAATCACTGGGGTGCTGTGTGGTTTCCGGGCTGTATGGCCGTGTTCCAGCAGCATTCTCTCCTGACGTTTCGCCTGCATCTGTGGCTGGCATCTTCAGAGGATCTGATAGTAGGAATGGAAAGCATTGCTTTCCATTCCTACTATCAGATCCTCTGAAGATGCCAGCCACAGATGCAGGCGAAACGTCAGGAGAGAATGCTGCTAGAACACGGCCATACAGCCCGGAAACCACACAGCACCCCAAACAGTTGTTAAATTATTTGAATCCCACCACTGGGCGCATCCCCTTCTGACCTCCTGCCAAGTGCTTCCTGTTTATTTTAACTTCTCTTCGGAGGCAGACATGCCTGCTCCAGTTCTGTCAGCCATTTTGCCAAGGGAAAGTATCATGCAGTTCTAAAAAGGCAAGTATTGCTGATAGTAATTTGATGCACTATACATACTCTTCTTTCAAAGAACCATGTTTAATAATTCATAGAATTATGGTTTTGACAAAGGTGGTGCTTAAAAATGACTGTTAATTCTCATATTCATTCAGAACTATTTTCTAACATGGAAGCATACTATTTTCTCTACTGCCGCACAACAACTGACTACACTTTAAAGTTTTGGTGGAAAAGAGTATAAATATCAAAGTGTGATTATTACCATGTTCAAAAATAGTGTATTTCCATCTTCAGTGCCCCAAATGGTGAGGTCTACCCCCCCTTTTAATTTGTGATTTTAAGTAGAGGTAGTCACATTTGGATAGTTTTGACTATTCCATGGAATCTATTTCAAGAAATGGACTGCTAGGCTTGAAACTATGAACTATAAGTGGCCACGAAAGGTAAGCAATCAGATTCCAGCCATTATCAGCGTCCTGTTGAAATGTACAGCTACTTTTTACTCATTGATTCCTGCTGCTGTCAGTGGCTTTTCTCCAATAACTGTGTTGTAAAACAGAGGGAGGGAAATACTGAATGCAGTTCTTATTTTTTCCTAGTGTGATGTCTGTTTCTATGGGAACAGAAATTAGATTCCTGAGCAAATGGTTCAACTTGCTCAACGGCTGATGGTAACTCCTGGTTTTGCCTCCATTTCCATGGTAGCAAGCCTTACGGAGAGGTGTTCTAAACTGAAGTTTCTGAAAATGTCTGTTCATATTCCCAGGATCCCTTTTCCTAGTACAAGTCACTATTGCTACCAGTGAAGGTTTGGGCACTTTTACTGCCCTGGCTGTCCTTCTTCACTTTCTTTAATACCTTATGAAACTTTTCTAGCATCTACAGATCGTGCAGCTTGGTATGTACACCATTGTGCTATACTGGTTTTTCTGTGTGTAAGTTAGTTTTTGTTAGAAACCTGTGTGTAAGCTAGTTTTTGTTAGATTTTGGGCTGTGAACTGCAGCTACTATGGTAGGTATATATGCAATTTGTGGTATGGCAAGCTGATTGCACCCATCAGTCATGTATTATGGTTTGCTAGGGGTCTGACATATACCCACATACATGCTACTCATATTTTTCAGATTGTAAAGGCTCAATGAAATCATTTGCTGCCTAATCAAAAAGCCTGCTGAAAAAGCTCCCCTTCATGATACTTCCTACAAATTGAGGAGGGGACATTCAAACTTCCTCTGGACCATCTGCACTTCTATAGTACAGGATCTTCTACAGAGAGAGCCTGTGATCAAGCAAAGGCAATTCTTAGTAGCATGTATGCAATTTTTAGTAGCCAGTGGCTGCTGAACACTTTACCTATATTTCTTGTATTAAATGCAATTGCTGAAATACAGGAGTTTGTGCAGCATTGGGAGGGGGAATGGCACTGTACGAACAATAAGGCATCACTTGCAGTGATTATCCAAAAGTGACGCTATGTCACTGGCATGATTTTGAGAAACAAGATATTTCCACTAAAACTGACAAAATATTTTATACTCCATGAATATATTGCAGGTGAACTATAAACCTTGGGAAATTGATGCAGCTTTAGTGGCTATTTGCTTATGCACACTTTACCTCTATTTCTTGTTTTAAATGCAATTGCTGAAACTCAGTTTGATGAATCAGATTTTCCAAATTGTAGCACTAAAGAGCATAGCAATTTTTGCTAAGACAGCAAAACATATATGTACCTATATACTGTGCTTCTTTGTGTATGACATAATATGCAGAAAGGTCTTTTACAAGCAGACAATCGAGAGTTCCAACCCCCTGCATTTTTCAGGGAAGGAGGCAGGGAGGGAGGGGTGGCGGCTGGACCTCGATTTTCCACCCCCCACATGACTGAACTGTGCCAGCCTGGGGCATTTGTCCCCAGATGTCCCTGTAAAAGCTCCGCCTCTGCATTTAGGGCTCTATGAATAAAAGTTAGAACCTTGAATTGAACCAAGAAACACACTGGTGATACAACAAGGAGTGCAAGTGGAAAAAAGATTTAGAACCCAAGCTTTAGTGTGTTAGAGGGCTGCTTTGAGTTTAAAAAGGTAACAAGTGGAGGATTTGTGGGGAGGGGCTCTCATTTCCCTTCCCCCACTAATTTCTATTTCCATTCCCTGAAAGCCCTTACAGCTTCATTTTCCTTCTTCCTTCTCTTCTTCCTATCTTCCAGCTAACCTACCTTTATTTGCCTCCAGTCATCAACTTTCCCTCTCCCTGACTGCCTCTGCCCAGGAAACCTACGGTATGGCCTAGTTGTACAGTGTAGGGTGCTGGGCTGGGACCAGTTTTATGGTGGGGAATTCAGGTCTTGTGGGGGCCACCTCCTTTTTTTTTATTTCCTTCCCTACACTATGTCTTCATTCCCTTCCCCTGGCAACTCCCACAACCTATCTTTCATTCCTACCTACCTACCAACCAGTCAAACTACTTTTATCTGTTCCCCATCTTCACCTATATTTATTATTTGTTCAATTTATACCCTACCTTTATCTATAATGGTGACCCAAAGGACTCTACATCATTCTCCCTTCATTTTATTCTCATAACCACGCTGAAAGGTAGTTTTGTTGAAGATGTGTAACTGGCCCAGTGACACCCAGAGAGCTTCCATGGCAGAGTGGTGATTCAAACCTGGTTCTCCCAGATCCTAGTCTGAAAGTCTAACTTCTACACAAGGCCAGTTTTTATGGGGTAGTATCAAGTTGTCCAGTGGTTGCTGCCAGGCCTGACTCTGACGTCCTTCCTCAAAGGTCAAGACACCCCTGGAAAAGGCCCCTCCCTTCCCCCTGCCTGTTGCTGACAGAAATCAAAACGGGAAGGCTGGCAGTATTCTGATGCTGCCTAGCAACCACCACTGGGGACATTTGGTTCTTAAAGGAAGAGACACTGCTTCTATTGTTTGTAATGTCTCCCATTATTGTTTATTTTTAGATTTCAGATTTTTTAGATTTTTTTCAGATTTGTAGAAAATTTGTCTTATCAATTCATAGTCTCAACCAGATTTAAGTATCCACAGATATGGTAGCACTGATAATTAGATTTATTGATATTTAAATTAAATCAGGGCTCAAAAATCACTTTGTGCCATGGTGCCTAGAAATTTCATTGTGGTTATTTCATTGTGGTTATTTGTATTCGTTCAGTGGTTATTTTAATATAACATCTCTCAGCAGTTCAAAGGATTGAATCCAACCAGTTTTTCCCTTCAGGAACATGGAGGAAGGGGGTTCCATCTGATCAATGAAGAGCATATATTGGGAATATGAAACCTACATGGACAAAAGCTATATTGAATGGGACTGTAATAACAAGGGAAATCGACTAAATTTGAGCAAAAAAAATTAGTTGGGTCCAACCCAAAGCCTATTTATTAATTTTCATGAGAAAACCTTTTTGTATAATAAAAAGAAAAATAAATTGTACAGCGTTTTTGTTATTGGTTGTTTATATGTAAAGTTGACTTTACAACATTCAGTAGTGGTGGATAATTTCATTTTTTTAGAAAGTTGCTTTCTACACTGACTCCAATATTAAATTAAATGGAGATTTTTGGAACAGTAATGGAATTACAAAAAACTGGTTAGAAGTTAAGCTTAGGCTAGAGTAGTGGTTCTCAACCTTCCTAATGCCGCAACCCTTTAATACAGTTCCTTATGTTGTGGTGACCTCCAACCCTAACATTTATCCATTTTACAAATGGAGAACACTGATGCAGAGAGTCTTAGGCGACCCCTGTGAAAGGGTTGTTCGACCTCCAAAGGGGTCCTGACCCCAGGTTGAGAACCACTGGGCTAGAGGTTATCTTTTTTTTTCTGGTGATAACCACCAGGGTTACCCTCACATTTATTTGTATGCTACAATATTTGTCACAGCTTTCATAAAATTATGGGAAACTGTATGTAGAGCAAGCTAAAAATAAAAATGTGACCTAACAACCAAAATTTAATAGGAAGAAATGTTAACTTATTAATTCCTTTTTTCCCCAGGGAGTTCAGGATAGCATACATGCTACTTGCTATGTTACCTTTACAACTTTGGGAGATAGGTAGGCTGTATAGGGAGGGAGAAGAACTGATTCAATCTACCCATTAAACTTCATGGTCAAGAGTGGATTTGAACTTGGGTCTCCCTGAGGCTTGTCTGGCACTCTTGCTGCTGTACCACACTGGCTCTCTACTATACTGCAAAATAGCGAACGCAGCAGTCAGCAGCACTCAGTCACTGATTTCTTGAGCACAACCGCAAGACATATTTTCGGCTATGAATAGTTCTCATCTGTGGTCTTGCAACAAGCATATCTTTATAATTTTTATATTAATGGTACAATGAATAAAAACCCTACCATGTCAAAATTGTTCAGTATCTTCAAGTAGATGATATTTATTAGCCACTTGAGGGCAGTAGATTCTTTTCTCTTTCAGACTCTAGAAGTTATGTATCCTACAGATGAATCAGACATTCCAATGACCCTTTTATTCACTCTCCCTACAGCTCTCCTGTGTTTGTGGGTATGTCTTTAATTACTTTTTTCTTTGAGTATTCTAGCATAGTTTTGAACACTTTCCTTAGAACATCTTGCATACATCTGTTGTTGGTACTTGCTTATTTTAATAGCAAGTGTTACCTAGGAAACAGGATCTTTAATTCTATAGAAATCCCAGTGGTTGTTGGCTTGATGTGGAACCCTTCAAATCAGTTACCTTATTTTAAATTATTCTATCTGTGGCTTGTAAAAATGGACTAAGGTAAACAAAATGCTGAAGTTTAATTGAACTACATTTATCCAAATAATTGTTTAAAGATAAAAGATACTATTATTCTTTAGATTTCCAGTCATTCTTTCAGTAAGAATGAAGTAAAGATTGTTGGTTAAATTTGAAGGACACTGCCCACACTGTGAAAATCTCAAAAGTGGATAGAAAAGGAAAAGAAGGGAACTGTTTCACCAAGGCCATTCTATTTTGGTTTGAACTATATTATAATGTGGTCGAAATGATAAAATGGAAATATCCCTGATTTGTGACACTGAGCTCTGGGAATGAAAAATATGTGTGATTATATAGTTCTAGGAGTATTCAAAGGTTCTCTATAGCTTTGGCTTATCCACTAACAAAGTGTACTGATTAATGGATAGTGAAATGAATAATGTCATTCCCTAAAGGAATTCAGGGAAACATACACAGGTTCCTTTCTTTCCTTTATATACCCCCCCTTTATATCCCCCCTTGTAAGGTTCCTATGAAGGTTGTGTGTGTGTGTGATTGACAGCTGCCTTCCAAACCTTGGAGTTGTCCTGGTCATAGAATACCTTGATTGACAGGGAGTTCAAACAGAATTCTGAGAATGAGAGTTCTGACAGTTGACAGAGAGAAAGGTTAAAAGACATCGCTTGGATACATAAGTGTGAGCTGCAAGCTGTCTGGAGGAGGATTCTCCTCTGGAGTGAAAAGGAACACGTTTGGTTTGGAATCAGGATCTATAGCCAGTTACCTTTAAGGCTGTTTCCGCACGGCCAGAGGCAGCGGCTTTCCACCGGCTTTGATGAAGCCAGTGGAGCGTTGGGACCATTCACATGGTCCCATGCGGGCAGCCCCGATGCTGCTGCTGCCTGCAGTGCAGAGCCACCCAGGGTGTCTGCAAGGGACTTACCTTGCATTCCTCTGCAGCTCTGGGTGGCTGGGAAGACACGCCCATGCTGCCCTCCGACCCTCGGGGGTCACAGGGCAGCGTGGGTGTTTCGTTCCAGTCACCTGGAGCTGCAGAGGAATGCAAGGTAAGTCCCTTGCAGACACTGGAGGGGCCAAAAGCGGCGCCCTCACGCCGGTGCGGTTTGCACCGCACAGGCAGGAAGACACTGCTTTTCAGGAACCTCGCTCAACGTGGGAGGTTTAAAAGCGGTGTCTTCGCACCAATTGGGGGGAGGGAGGAGGACAGTGCTGCTGTGATGCAGCAGGGCCTCCTGTGCAAACAGCACCCTAGGGACAGCATTTTTTCTGTCCCTGGGGCGCTGTTATTTGGCCGTGCGGAAACAGCCTAAGGTTGATAGAGTGATCCCTAAGGGTTTAATGGGAAATAGCTCTGGTGAATGGAGTGATCCCATGCCAGTTCAAAGGAGAAACTGGGGAAGTGTGCTAATGTTCCTAACTCCTTCAACTAAAGAACAACTATGTAAAAGAAGTGTAAGTTAAATAAACAAGTCAGTGACTGCAAAGAGAAATCATGATCAATAAAGAATAGAAGTTTAAACACTTGCATTTTGATACATTTGGAATTGTAATATATCACTTGCGCATAACCATCTCAACTTCCTCAAATCTGTTATTCTGTTACAAACCACATTCCTGTTATTTTAAAAACATTTATCATGTACCATCAGTACAGTCCTGTGGGGGTATTTGTGGCATGACAGAGGAAGGTCGTTATCAGCAAGCAAAAAGTGATGCAACCCTTTTCCCCATGCAGCACAATGGGCTGTGACACTGATTTTGCTGGTGTAAGTGTGCGTTGGCAAATGTGGGTGTTTCTGATCTGAAAGAGCTCAGGAATGGTTGATAGTATTGTATTGCGGGTGGGGTTTTTCAGTCCAGGGAGTGATTCATATTTGCATGCTCTGCAGCAGCAGCAGCAGCAGTATTGGTGAATGCAAATCCTGTGTTTGAGTGGAGTTCATTGTTCATGAATTTACCATGCCCTTGGGGTTTGTTTTTAGTGTTTTTAAGTACTGGTAGCCAAGCTTTGTTAATTCTCCGAGTCACTTCTTTCCTGTTGAAGTTGTCTTTTGTGAATTTCAGTGGCCTCCCTGTGCTGTCTGACATAGTAGCCTTCTGAATTGCCCAGAATTTATTTGAAAACACTGAAATAGATGAGATGAGAGATGTGGATTGGTAGCACTGTGGGACAGGAACCTGCAGGAAAACTGTGAGATTTTTTCCCTCTGACATCAAAAAACATGACAATCAATGGTCAGAGTGATGGGGGGGTGGTAACCTACAGGAAAGCTAAATGCACAATCAACTGACTGAACCCTTTTTCAAAATGTTTTTGAATATTCAGTTGTGTTTGCATTTAGCAAACAGATTGCAGCTATGAGCTAGTAATGTCTTTAATTTTAACATTTGTTGGCAGTGAAATGTTATATGTATATATTTTTTCCCATTTTTTATGGAATTGAAGTAAGGAAAAAATTGCAATCCTAAACATTTATAGTGCAGTCCTAAACAGGGACCCTCCTAAGTCCATTGACTTCAGTGGTTTAGAAGGATGCAATTCTGATAGCACTGTTGTTGAATTTAGATGTCTGCAATTTGACCAGGGCTAGAGAACTTTGTCTGATTCTGATTGGGTCAGTGGCTCTGAGTGTTACACTAGTCCAGTAGTTCCCAACTTGGTGTATGTGTACCTCCAGGGGTACATGCCAGAGCGTTTGGTGATACACAAAAAAATACATAATGGGTTTGCTAATATGGGAGTATAATTTTAAGGAAATGGGTTACCAAGGGATATGCTAGTGAAAAAAGGTTGGGATCTGCCCTAGTTGATCAGCCCATGTACAAGTCAACTTCATGTTTTCCTCGGCATTCTATTGCCTGGTTTGCAGTTTTCTTTTTCAAGCCCCTATATTATCCTGCCTGTGGGAGGATTAGTTTTTCTCTCTCTCCATGTTCATTGAGACTACCCCCCCCCATATTTGCTGAAATGTACAAGGGCTGCAGAGTGACAGTTTTAAAAAAATAGGTTCACATCTTTCCCCTCCGCCCTAGAGCTATAAACATTGGATTGAATCCTCTCAAGAAAGAACTAAATTAACATAAAAAGCATACTATTGTTTTTTCCCATCTGTAGTGTGTTAGTTGATACATCTCTCTTGTTTTCTGCAATCAGTGGTGCATGTTCTTTACAAATTAAGCATTTGGTTCCTGTTCATTTTAAGTCAGCTTCAAATGAAATTAAGATTTTACTTCCTAATGTAGTCACACAGATTCTTTCAATGTTAAACAATTATTGGCACAATTTTGAACTGCAATCCTGTGTGTCTAACCTCAGTTTCTGTGTTTGGTAGAGCATTTTACTAATCCTTCGCTTTAATCAGACATTTGTTCCTAAGAGGAAATTTCTTGGCAGAAGAAAATTTTTTGAAGCTTTAAATACCAGCATCGGCTTGGTCACTATCAGTGAAGATTCCAACTCCCACTGCTGACTTCTGAAAGGGAAGAGCAATGTGGTTCTGTGCTTCAGCTGCAGGCATAGAATACTGAATGAAGTGCAGAACCTGGCACTACAAGTTATGTGTTTGTCTGTACCTACTTTGAGTTCTATTGGTTCTATAGTTAAGTACCTGGAGGGTTCTGCCGTTGCTACCCCAGCACTGCTTTCATTCCAGTAAGTGTACCATACCCTCCTGTTCTTTCAGTGGGATTCTGTGGTAGAAGCTGGAATTCTGTGACCCATCAAATGAACTCATGCTGAGAACCAATGTGGTGTAGTGGTTATGTGCAGGTGGACTCTAATCTGGAAAATCAGGTTTGATTCCCCACTCCTACATTCATGCTGGGTGACCTTGGGCTAGTTACAGTTCTCTTCAAACTCTCAGCCCCATCTACCTCACAATTTGTCTGTTGTGGGAAGGGGAAGAGGTTTGTGAGCCTCCTTGAGTCTCCTTACAGGAGAGAAAGGTGGGGTAAAAATCCAGACTCCTCCTCCTGCCAGTAGATGTAGCATACATGACTTTAAAAGAGCATTAGATGGATTTTTATTCTGTAGGAATATATCAGTGGTCAGCAATAACCAGAGGGAATCTCCTCTTTTGGAGACCAGTAACTTCTAAATATTTGTGCTAAGAGGCAAAATTAGGAGGATGTTTTGGCCTCTGACCCTTTATCACGTAGGTGTCAAACTCGCAGCCCTCCAGATGTTATGGACTACAGTTCCCAGCATCATGCTGACAGGGGATGATGGGAACTGTAGTCCATAACATCTCTATTGGCCAATATTTTACTCAAAGTGAGTGTTTTGGCTAATAGTTCTTTTAAAATGTTTTCTTCTACCAAATATGTATTTATTTACTTCATTCATACTCTGCCGTTCATTACCTATCTTTGTACTTAACCATTAATGAGAAAAAATTATCAGGTGAAAGAAATGGTCACCACTTGGCTCTTCAGGTGACTTATTTGTGTATTTCTTAACATTTGGAACAATGGTCTGGTAAGAATTGATTAGGGATCAGTATATTCAAACTTAAAGTAGTAGCTATCAGGATGGTGTGTGTTTTGGATAACACTTCCACTCAGCCTTGGGGAGGCTTTGTCAAAATGTATAGCTGTTAATGTATGGCTGAGCCCCATGGGGATGGGCGGCATAGAAATCTATTAGCCACATGTCTGAACACAACAATCACACATCCCACGCTTCAGTAGTGCCGCAGTGGCGCAAAAACCTGCTTGAAAAACATGAATCCTCATGTATCCTCATGATTTTTCTACTTGGTCAACCAAAAATCATCTGTACATCACAGCTCATACCCCTAGACATGTGTCTGAACACAACGATCACACATCCCATGCTCCGTGGCACTGCATTGGCACAAAAACCTGCTTGGAAAATATGGATCCTCATGATTTTTGCACTGTCAATCATGTCACCCCAAAATATAAGCACATCACAGCTGAAACCCTTAGCCACATGTCTGAACATGACAATCACGCATCCCACACTCTGTGATGCTGCAGTGGTGCAAAAATCTGTTTAGAAAACACGGATCCTCATAGATTCTTATGGTTTTTGCACTGAGTCCCCCCAAATCAGCATCAAATCATAGCCCAAGTCCCTGGCCACATGTCTGAACACAACAATCATGTATCCCTTGCTAGGGGTGGGGGAAGGTGGTAAGGGGTGGCTAGGAGTGGGGTGAGGGTGACACGGGGTGGCAGGGGAAGGGAAGGGCTCTGCCAGGCCCCCACACGCCCAGCAGGGGCCTTTTGGGGTGGCATGGGGGAAGGCAGAAGCAGAGCAAGGGGAAACTGCACCCAGCACACACACCCTGCACCCCTGTGGTGGCAGCGCCTGCCCCCACCTTGGAACGCCCCCTCCATGGCCCGGCCATGCCTCCATTGCAGCTATGCCTGGGGTGTCGTGCCCCCCTGCCCCGTGGGTGCAACGCCACTGGGGGGAGGGTAGGCCTTTGCCGGGCCCCCTCAGTCCTGGATGATCTTTTGGGGTGGGAGGCTAGGGAAGACCTCTGACAGGCCCCTGTGAGCCCGGGCCATGCCCCTACCTCCATGCCCTCCGGTGGCGCGTCGGCGGTCTCGGGCAGCCTGGCGGGCCCGGGCCTCACAGAGCCAAGGGGCACTACCAGCCTGTTTCTTCAGGAATATAAAATGAAATATAAAACCAACTTGTAGGGAACTGTTTAGAGTCTGTTGCATACTTTAAATTTCCGTTGTAACTAAGTCTTGTACTTCAAACAGTATTGTATGATATCAAAGATGACTCCTTTTGGCTCAGAGAATAGCTGTGTTGGTCTGCAGCAGAACAGCTGGATTTGAATCCAGCAGTATGTTAGAGACCAACAAGATTTTCAGAGTATAAACTTTCAAGAGTCAAAGCTTCCTTTGTCTGATGTTGATGACGGAAGCTTTGACTCTAGAAAATTTATAGCCTGAAAATCTTGTTGGTTTCTAAGATGCTACTGGACTTGAATTTGGCGGTTCCTTTTGGCTTAGCACTGATAGAGGCAGTTAAGTGACAATGGAACCTTAGAGGAATTTGGGAGTAGATATTGGAACTGGAAGGTGAGCTTGTGAAGCAATTGCAAAGGCAGTACATAACTACTGCACATATGAATTGTTTTGCGTTCTAGTTGCATAAATGCACCCTAGATTAATCTGGGTATGCTGATGTTACCTTCTGAATATGAGTGGGAGGATGTATTTTGAGTGAAGCCGATGTTTCATAAGTTTAGAAAGAAAATGCCTTTATATTTGTTCATTAAATCACAAGAGGGCACTGTTGCTATAGACATTTACTTCTGTGCATTTGAAATACTGATGACAAGTTGAAACCTGTGAAAAATTGCATAGGATCTTTGGGAGTGGGACTTGGAGGAATTCCAATCAAGGCACTGCTGCAGCCCCTGGTAAAATTGCCAGAGCCTGCCTGCCCCTTCTAACAGCTTGAAGGTGGGTTCCCATATGGATCCAGAAAGCTGCCTGGCAAATATATGACACAGTTTTTATAATTCTAAGGAAACCTTGCCTTTAAAGAGACCTAAAATGGTCTCGGGAGGACAGGAAAACTTCTCGTAATTTAAACTAAGTGGTGCTTAATGACCATTAACTGATGAATGAGAGTGGCTTCTCCGACCCTGCTGTGTATGTTGTTCCAGTAAACTGGTGTTGGCTGCTGCATTTCTCAGTTTCTGCTCGCCAGGAGGAATTGTGTTCCTGTTTGTGCCTGCTTCAAACTGCTAATCGTCTTCTCTGTTGTGGAATGGGTAGGCTGCCACCTCGGCTACTTTTGGATCACCTGCCACTGGATAATCTCTGTAGCCATTTTCCAATTTCTTCTCTGTCAGCATTCTGACTTTTTCTTATTCCTTAGTTTGAAACACTCATGGCCTTGTCCAAGTGGGTATGCCTAGACAGCACACACACGCACATTTAAATACAGTGAAGCCAGAACTTAGATCTTTTGTCATAATTGGAACTGGGGGGGGGGGGGGGGGTGGAATGAAAACCTAGTTCTATTTTTTCTGCATTTCTGTAGATTATAAATTTGTGTAAATGGTGAGCCATGTCTATGATAGCCTGGGGTTGGATCCCTTGCAAACTCTCCACTGACTAAAGGAGTGGGATTTCTCCACCTCTTCCTTGTGCATCAACAATGCCCTCTGAAATGCTGGACAGGGAATCCCCTGGAATAGTATGGAGTAGCAACAAAATTATGCATGGGGTAGAAAATGTTGACAGAGAGAAATTTTTCTCTCTTTCTCACAATACTAGAACCAGGGGGCATTCATTGAAAATGCTGGGGGGAAGAATTAGGACTAATAAAAGGAAACACTTCTTCACGCAACATGTGATTGGTGTTTGGAATATGCTGCCACAGGAGGTGGTGATGGCCACTAACCTGGATAGCTTTAAAAAGGGCTTGGACAGATTTATGGAGGAGAAGTCAATCTATGGCTACCAATCTTGATCCTCCTTGATCTCAGATTGCAAATGCCTTAGCAGACCAGGTGCTCAGGAGCAGCAGCAGCAGCAGAAGGCCATTGCTTTCACATCCTGCATGTGAGCTCCCAAAGGCACCTGGTGGGCCACTGCGAGTAGCAGAATGCTGGACTAGATGGACTCTGGTCTGATCCAGCAGGCTAGTTCTTATGTTCTTATGTTCTTAGCAGAAGTCTGCCTTGGGTAGGAGGAGTTAGCTAAAGTTGCTACACCCATCAGTTGGAATTTTCCTCTGGATCCAGCATGTTGTCATTGCTGGTTTCATTGTGAAGATGATATGTAAGTATGCAGTTGATTGTCTGGAAGTTTTTTTTAAAGTACTTACATTGGAATTGTGTATCTAGGTCAAATGCAGGTGGATTGGGGTTCCATTCACCTTTATGAACCAGGGAATGATCACTGCCCTGGAAGTCCATGTCTCTGATTTATCTTCCATAATTGTGAGAAACAAAGCAGAAAAGTCAAGCCTCTGGTCAAA
This sequence comes from Sphaerodactylus townsendi, assembly GCF_021028975.2. Lineage (NCBI taxonomy): Eukaryota > Metazoa > Chordata > Lepidosauria > Squamata > Sphaerodactylidae > Sphaerodactylus > Sphaerodactylus townsendi. Next base: position 75,406,201 of record NC_059429.1, on the reverse strand, counting down.
ACAAGCATTTGAGCATCATGGGGCTCTCTTTTAGACAAAAAAGGGTAAATATTTCTTGTATCCATACCTTTACTGCAAAAGTATGGGACTGTGTATTTATCTTAGCATTTGGCATCCAGAGAATCTCATGCTGATTGTCATAGACATTTTTTCTGTGTATTTTTAAGCCCTGTCATGACTTGTCCCCTTGATGATCATGTCATAAATTGCCCTTGTGGATTGTAAAATCATTTTCTAAAAATCTCTAGAAATGTAAGATTGTTGTTAACTTGCTGATTTACCTTGTGGTGTCACTGGCATAAAACCACTTTATATTTTTAAATTAGGGAAATTTTTACCTCATTAGGAAAATTCCCTCCCTCCCTTAAAACTGACAATGTAAACAGTTCAGCTTTCTTCTGGAATGAAAAATATTCAGGCTTCAAATCTAGCCTATGTAGCTATGGAAAAAAGCTTTCAAATGCATGGGCAATGTCTGATTCTGGCTTAATGAAGCCAGCATAATTAATGTTCTGTAAAAATCCTTGTTGTTTCCCCATCACTGCAATCCCACTACATTGGTGCTTCTGCTATCCAGATGATCCAATCCCTCCTTTCTTTCTCCTCAATTAAAAAAGGAAAATAATGTTTTTGTAATTTGAGCCCTGGAATCAAAAGGAATTTATGCAAAATCATTAAATATGTGAATTTGCTGAACCCAAAGACATTTTACACGCATTAGCTTTTTGGTACTCTTGTCTGTATGGCAATATGTGTAAAGGGGGTAGCAGGAGTTGGCATATTGGCCCCACCCCTTCCTATATAGGTTGACTCAGATATGGATACCCACATGAGTACAAAATCATTCCCACTCATTTATGAATGTGAAGCCTATATAATTGGTTTGCCCACATGTGGTGAGCACACGGAGGAGGAGGCTGGAGAAATGTGGTTACAAGGAAGAACATGCTTGTTCCTGCTTTCCCTCCAACACCCACAATTACTTGAACAGTTACTGTCTATCTCAGGGGTCTTCAAACTATGGCCCTCCAGATGTTCATAAACTACAATTCCCATGAGCCCTACCACTTGGCCATGCTGGCAGGGGCTGATGGGAATTGTAGTCCATTAACATCTGGAGGGCCATCGTTTGAAGACCCCTGGTCTATCTCATTAGAAATCAACAGCTTAAGGAGGGAAAAAGAGTGCTCTCATATTCTTTTTGTCACATGAAATCCCTAGTCTCCTGTACACACGAGCACACGAACTGATAAGCAAGAGCACCTCAGTACTTTCCATTTACTGAAGGAGATTCAAAGAATGGAACAACCAGAAAAAGAAATTCATGTTAGCTAGTATTTGGGGCCATCTTTCTCTGAGTGAAATGTTTTGCCCTGAGTGATTAATGGGTCAGTTCAGTTTGTTTCATCAGTTTGTAATAGATTTGTAATAGATCGTCAACATATCCCATTTGAATAATTTGGGAATATTTATTAAGATCTTTGAACACAATGGTCAATATGTTTGGCATACTTCCTCCCATGTCTACTGAATGTATTTGTGCTTCTTGCCTTTCTCTTGCATCGATTTTTCTTTTAGAACTGCATTTTATTCCCCTTTTAAACTCTATTCAGACAACAGGAGTTGTTCATGACAGAAACAAACTTGGTTAATTTCCAGGCATCCTTGCTTTTTCATTGTTCAGTACACAACGATTATGAATGAAGTTAGCTTTGGTTGGTTATAGAATCTGAATTTGGGCATCTTAATAAACTGGTACCAGTTAAATTCTTTCCCGATAATTAGGATTCTTAACTGGGTATAAGCAGTGGTTAGAAAACCTGGTTATTAGGGCACCCATATTCAGACAAATCAGAATTAATTGAAATTGGAATATTTCTATCTTCATTTGCAATTTGGATTAGAAGTAAGGGAGGTTTTTTAAAACATGACAGTTAATCATGCTCATGCCTTATTATGAACATACTCCAGTTCATTCATGATGTCTTCGTGCACGTTGATAGCAGTATATTTGTGCTGAAAAAAAAGAGGTTCTTTCAATTCTGAATGAAGTAAGAGACCTTTAGCTGAAGAAACTTGACAAAGTGAATTGAACTGAGGAGGAGAAAAGAGCCTGCTTCATAATAACGATGTTTGTAAAATGACTATTACCATTTCTTAGGTGATCTAGTTGTGTGGTATTCCAAACTGTCATAGTTGTAAAGCTTGTCAGTCCCACAAATGCATGAAAAGTTGCTTGTGAGCATGACGTAGCAGGTGGTTGGAAATGTTCCAAGAAATGCTTCTAGGTAAAAGGCTAAGGTATTTACTCAAGTCCACCTCTTCTAGTATTAAACAAGAACTCATGAGTGAAGTATGTGTGCAGTTCCTATTTGTAAAGGTTATTCATGAGAGATGCAATGACAAGTTTGACTAGAGGACTGGAAAGTTTATAATGCAGAGTCAAGAGTGATGCTCTGTGAAGGAGTTTGTACAAATAAGTAAGGCAGACTCTCAATTCCCCCAGGCTTATTTAATTCTGTTTTCCTCAACCAATCTGGAGAGCTCCTTGTCTTAAAAAATGTTCTCTTAGCAATAAAATCTTTCTTGCGTAAAACATAGGCAACTATGCGGTCTTCCATTATAGGGCTTGTCCTAGTTGCTAGAAATATGCTAGGGGGAAGCACAAACCTTTCAAAATTCTTTCCTACTGCAGGCCTTTGCTTTGGTAGAACACTCTGTTAATAATATAGTTGGTTGGCTGGTTGATAATTTAATTTCCCCCATCCTGATGGGGATAGTGTAACAACTCTGCACCTCAAACAGCTGTTTTATAAGAACTAATTTACAATGTGGTTTCTAGGTAAGTGTCTAGATATTTGATATGAACCATATTGTCCCATGTCCAGATCAAATATTTCTCTGCATTAATATTCTGGATGACCTAATCATTTATTTTATCCTTCCCATTAGTTCATGTATTCTCAAACTACTAATTTGAAAGGCCTCATTGTGGTTTGATTTTTATCCTTTGTGTGGTGTATGGAATGTTTTCCTTTTTGAAAATGTTCCAGCTATATTTGTCAAGGGGCGGAGCAGTCTGTTTCCTTGTCATCTGCTCTTGTTTTAATATTTTTCATGGCTATACAGATATTTGTTTATGGAGCTGACTAGTAATTCACAGCACCTCATCTCTGGCTTATTTAAAATGTCCAAGTTTTTCTCATGTAGCAGATCCTTTTATACTCTGATAATGCTCCCATTTGTGGGAATTTTCTTTCATTTGAGATTCTTGGCTCCTTGTCAGAGCTGCTGTGAACTTTCTGAGTTTTTAGTATGATGGCTTTCCAACCTGCAATCTGGTTTAAGGAAAGGGTAATGCATAGCCTATTGACCACAAATGTTGAGTTTCACAGCAGGTAGCCCCACAGTGAAAATGTAAAAGATCTACAACACTTGTGGGTAGGATTTATCTTTCTGCAAATCTGGGATACCTCCAAAAATTGGGTTGAATTCCCTCTTCCAAATAACCATTGACATCCGTTCTTGAATAGACATTGCCCCCCTCGAAATTGAGCAAAAAAGTATAACAATACAGTAGGGCTTGAGGATTGGCCAGGAGAAATAAATGTTAGATAGATGAATGAGGAGGAAGAGTGAAGAAACTGGGTTGAAGGGAATGGATAATTGGGCAGGTTGGAGAGGAGATGGAGTAACCTGGGGTGGGTGGGATTTTTCCTCCCCCAACAACTCTTGCAGAATCCTACTCTTACCCTACCCCCCCTCCTCCTATGATCTCATAACATCAAGCGGATTCTACCGCCTGCCCCCTTTGGGGTTTGGGAGAACGGAAATTGGTGCCATCTTGTTTTAACGCTACACTATTGTATTATATTTTAATGGGGCTGGGTTTATTTTTATTAGAGCCGTATTTAATTTATTACTGAATTTTAACCTATTATTGTGCTCTATTATGTATTGTTCACTGCCCTGAGCCCTTCGGGGGAGGGCGGTTTATAAACCCAATGAATAATAATAAATAATAAATAATAATTTTATGTTTAAAATACAAGTGATTTGATTTGTGAGGCAATCCTTCGGTATCCTGTTGGTCACACTGAAACTTATGGATGTACACTCCGAATGTGCCTGTATATTGAAGTGAGATATTTTGCTTTTGAACTTCCTCTTATCTATATTTTTTCCTCTGTGAAGTGTGTTAATTCCCAGTTTGTATCAGTGATAGTGGTTTCTGGGAGTGGGGTGGGTATGGGCAACAGAAACATCTTTGGTTTTGGAGCCTTTGTCACTCCAGCAGCCAAGACTTGCAACCATGAAAGCAGTAGTGGAAAATCAGAGGCACTGGCTGTATCTGTTCAATAGTATTGCAAATCATACAGTCAACCGGCTTAATACTTTGAAAGATATGAGGCCCTTGAAGCCCACAAAAAGTAAAGGGACTGTATATATAGGGATACAGGGCAGTGAGGTGGCAAGCAGAAGTTGGTTTGAGTGTAATTTGAACTTGAATTGCTTGAAGCCGTTTCATAAAAGATTGTTCATGGGATATATTGTGGTTATTTTAACTTTGGATGAGAGAAGGTGGCAAAGCACATATATAATGAGAGCATGTCATAAACATTGTCCATGAGGCACGAAACCTGCAATAGTCATATTGCGTTCCAGTCAGTAGAAAGAGTCAGTATCTCCAAAAATTCAATGAATCAAAGATATTAAGCTGTTCAATGTCAGCTTTTATTGAATAAATGTCTTGTTCAAGCCCTTGTAGTGAAGAGGGAAGTGGGGCACTGCCACTTCACTTAGAGGTTATCTGGAAGAGCTCTTGGATGCAAGTTGGTTTAGTTTATCTCTCCTTTTTCTTTTTTATGGCTCAATCCTTCCTGCTGTTTGTTCTTATTGTCAGTAGAATTGGAGGAACACAAGTCTTATCTGTATAAAGCTGTCACAGCGGAACTGCTGACAGCTCTGTAAGCAGATGTAGCTGAAGTTTTTATGCTTTATGCTTGGGGAGGTTTTTCAGCCCTTTCTGTGACATGGTACATCACTTTTAGAAGAAACCTAGCATCATTATTGCCCCAGTGGAAATCATATTCCTGTCAGAAATGCTGGCTGTTTCCCTTAGTTTAAGCAAAATGCTGATTGATGAATCAGGCTGTTAATATTGGGATAAAAATTGGAATCTGAAAGAAGTCTTCCTTTTGGTCTGCACCCTCATACCTGACAGAAGGAGAGCGTTTTAATGATTCCATCCTTTATCTTTGATTATGTTGCAGTACAGATTTGTAGCACGCAAATAAAGCCTGTTAATATAATTTGCCTCAGTCCTTCCCCCCCACACCCATTTTAAAAAGTTTTCAGTCAGAAATCTTTTAACTCTTGTATATAAGCCATCATTACTACTTACTTCCACACTAGTTGGAAGTAATTTGTTTGTGCATATGTGTGTGCTTTACAGTGACATTGCTAGAAACCTAACTTGGAATTAGCTTGAAATGTAATGTGTACTTTAGGAATTTGAAAATATTTTCCCTTGATTACAAAGAACTGTTGTAGTCTTTGCTTCCTTCACAAAGTGCTTTCAGCCTGTGAAATCTTTCTTCTTGTCTCATGGGGCTTGTACCAACTGAACAGTCTGATTAGCCTTTCTGTGGCACATGTTAATGAAGCCCAAGAATTCTTTCTCATAGCAGCCAAAAGGAGAGGCAGCACCTCCAAGTCTTAAACCATGCTTATTGTTGCAGTGAATTCACTGGATATGGTTGGAAGGCATATGATACAGCAACACTGATACATCTGAGTCTGATTAGTTCCTGGGTAGGACACCTGCAAACCCTGTGCATGCCATTCTAAAGGTCCATGGTGGAAGAAAAGGGGAAAAAGAGTGGAGAAAGGGATTCAGTGGAGGCTGGCTGCAGAGGTCTGACCAGAAGGCTTTTAGAGGCTTCAGAACACTAGGGAGTGCTCTCCCTGGTATAACTTTCAATAAGTCATCTGTGGTGTCTGAAGTAAAGTTTTAAATTGGGGGAAACCAAATTTGTTATGATTCGCATTGTGCTCTATTTAATTTTTTTTCTCTAGCACAGATAAAATTGTTGAACATTTATGATTTAGCAGTTTAATTGATCAAGGCATGGCACTCACAGAATGTCTGCAACTTTCTGACTGTCATGTCTCTATGTATCTTGAATTTAAAATAATTTCTTTAGACATGCATGAAGGCACGCTGGTTTCTTACAGAGTCAGGCCTCACAGGTATATGCCCCACTTTTGTGGGAGGTTAACTTTACTTATTTTAGTAAAATGCACAGAGGAAGACATTACAAAGCAATCTTATTTTAAGGAGGTAGTTTATTAAAGTAGAAAATCCAGAATTTATTGAAAATAGTTTTTACAATCAAATGTTTCCTGCTGCTGGTTCCTGTTGCTGCTTTCTTCCTGTAAAGGGAATAAGAACGAACCATGGGCCCCATTTCCCTGTCAACTGGTTGTCCTACCAGACTAAGGGCTTCTTTCACTTACCAGCAGCTCCTATGCACCTGCAGGTAGTGGGAGCTGTATGCAGCAGCTCGTATGTTTTCACTTTCTTGCTCCCAAGAATAACAAGAGTTTTAATAATTTGCTTGTAAAAATACATGAGGAATCTGCCTTTATTTGTGTCTATTTCTGCATATACACAGGATTGCCACATTTGTTTTTGTAATGACTTGTTTGTAAGATGGAACTGTTGAGGAAAATTTTTCTTTACTTCTAGAATTTGTTTATTTCTTAATATTTACACAATTACAACTCAAACATCTATATATACAAAAAGAAAATATATCCTAATCAGCACCTAGAGGCTTAATGCGTGGAAATGGGCAGCTGATGCTTTAAGGCATTTATTATTATACCTTTAGCAACATCTTCAACATTCTGTGTTTCTCAGTTGAATTACTTTTTACTATAGAAGAACTCAGATACTATCTCATGTTATACTTTACAAGCTTCTTATGTGAGGTGTGTGCAGATGGTCTTTAATGGCTATGGTAACTAAACATTACTAGTCAATAGTTTACATTTCATTTAGGAAGAAACATCATTCGCTAGATGTTATTTGAAGATGGTCTTCTTTAAACAACTCATTCATGTAAAAAGGACTAAGTAATTTCTAGCATGTTGGAACAACAGAATCGTTCCTAAAATTCATATTTATGAATTAAATCTTTATTTTATGGTTCTGCTAGTGATGCTCAGCTGGGTGTAGTACAGTTAAGAAAGTGTTCGTTCTCATTTGAGGAGAGGAGGACGTACTGACACTTGGGCACTTCTCTCATGATCCCTGGAGGCAGGATCTGGTGTTCTTTCTTGTTTGATCCAGTTCCTAAGTGCTTTCTCTTGAGAAAGGGTGACAGTTAACCTTACTGTTTGGTTTTTATTGAGGAATTTTTGTTACTACAATGAGCACTGGCATACTCTGTAGTTTTCAACAGTTGCTGTAGAAGTCTCTGAACTAAAGATGGGAAGTACTCCTCAGAGGTGGAAAGAGTGACCCAATAACCTGGCTCTAGGCATCATGGCAGAAGGTCTACCTAAGCACCAAGATATCCTCTTCTACCTTAAATAGAAGGGACCTTCATGAAAAGTCAAAAGTTCCTTTCTCTTTCTTTTTTCCTGTATATTCTCCATCTTAGTATTTCTGTGAACAGAGTCCAACTTGGAATGAAGAACAGGATTTGGCAGTAGATTCAGTGTTGACTGCATGAAATAACAGGGCATCACTCCAGTAAGCACCACTTCATGTGTTAACCATGCTTTTTAAGAATTTATTAACAAATTATGATCTGTTTGATAGTGGCCATTCCTATAAACATTTCAGTCCTGTTGTTGTGTCAGCTGGGCTGTAAGCCTGATCATGGCTGAAGAAAGTCTGTATCATTTGTCTTGTCAGATGCTTGTGAATTGCATGCAAGGCTGAGAGATCTGCCTTCATTAACACAAGCTTATTAGTTATGTTCTTGCTTTTTATTGGCCATTCTACTTTGCAATGGAGTCAAGAGACCAAATACAATTTACTTTCAGTGTTGAATATTTTTTTCCTTCCTGAAGCCATCTGTAGTTTTAGTATTTTATATATTATTTTATTGTAAATTATGTATTTGATGTTTTAAATTGTTTTAGTGTTGATGGACACCGCCCTGAGCCTTCGGGGAGGGCTGTATATACATATAAATAATAAATAAATAAATATATGGTCTGTGGCTTTAGTACATTTAGTACATTAGTACATTGAAGAACACAGGCCATGAAAAAATCCATCTTACAGGCAAACCCTTGAGGACTACTGACAATTTACTGTGCTTCCCCATAAATTGTGTTCAGAACAAGTAAAGAAGTGTGCAACCTTCCCCCCCTCCAATTTATATATATAGCACAGGTTGAAGATTTTGTATTGGAATAAAAATCAGTTCGTTGTGACATCCAGGTCAGGTAAAATTACAAACTGCACTTCATTGTTTTGCTTACAAACTAGGATCAAACTGTGATACAAAATCTTGGAAAAGAACAAACCACCACTAGCAAATGGGAAGTGTTCAGTCTGGTCACTGAACACCAGGTAGAGAGAGGGGTACATTAGTGAGCCTGAGAATTCCTGGGCTGCTTAATTCAGACATACTGAGGTTTGTTTGTGGTGTCTCAATGCTGCCATTCTCTCAGATGGTTGTTTGTTCTTGACCCTAAGGGTGGAGAAATAACCAATTTACATCCAATGAAAAAACTATGAATAACAATGTTCCTTAGCACCCAATACATCATATTCACCACCCAGTGACCTACCAAGGAAGAAAAGCCTAATGACATGAGCTACATGAATAAAAATATAATAACCACAAATAAAACACATGAAAATGACAAGGAAAAAACATAAGAGTAGGAAAAGGGAGGCTCTCAATGATGTAACCATTGCTGCTTCAGTCATAGGCTTGGTGGAACATCTCCATCTTATGGGCCCTGTGGAACTAAACAAGATCCCATCTCCACAGGCAGAGCATTTTACCAGTCTGGGGTCTGGTAAAAAAGCTCTGGCCTTGACTGAGGACAGCTGGATGCTTCTAGGATCTCCAGCACGTTGTTCCCAGCCAAGCTTAATGCTCTTCAAGAATTATATTGGGAGAGGTAGTGCTGCAGGTACAAGAGTCCCAGATCAATTAGGACTTTAAAGTTAATCTTGAAACAAAATCTTGAATTTGATCCAGGATTCAATTGGGAGCCAAGGCAGCAGGCAGAAAACACACCGTATATGAGATCTTAACGATGTACCCATCAAAACCCCCACTTTTGCATTCTGGTTTAGCTGAAATTTCCAGGGCAGCCATGCCTAGAGGAAGTTACAGTAGTCCAGCCTGGAGGTGACTGTTGCATGGATCAAAGTGGCTAGATCAGGATAGGTAGGGCCTCAAGTGCTTGGCTGTTGAAGATGAAAAAATGCTGGTGGCCTAAGAGGTATGCAGAGTCACCCCAGGATCCTGACAGTAGGTGCAGGTGTTAATTCCACCCAATTTCAGCAGCCAGTCCCCAATCCATTTTAGATGGATTAAATTTCAATGGACTCGGCTTCAACATCCCACTTAAGCCTCCAAATGCCTGGCCAGTATATCTGCGACAGTGTCTGGCCAGCTGTACATCAACAGATACAGCTGGGTGTCATTCACATACTGATGACAGCCCAGCCTGAAATTCCATATCAACTGAGCAAGGGGTTGCCTATAGATGTTAACCTTGGGGAGAGGATCGCCCTCAAAGAACTCCACACACCAAAGGGTGTCGTGATGATACTGTCTCCCCTAATGCTACCCTCTGTTCCTAATCCTGGAGAAAGAAGACCAGCCACTGTAATACTGTCCCATTACAGTCCCATGAAATCCAGAAATGGCAAGCCAGTGGTACAAAAGATTGGGATCAACAGTGTTGAATGTTGCGTTCAGATCAAGCAATAACAGCAGTGTCAACGCACCATGATCCAGGTGCCTATGGAGATCGTCTGTAAAGGTGACCAGCATGGCCTGCATCCTATGGGCAGGAGAAACGCCAAACTGGAATGGATCCAGGGCAAAGTATCCTTCAGAAAGGTTTGGAGCTGTTCTGCTGCCGCTCTCAAGTACCTTACCCAGGAACAGAAGATTCTATACTGAGCAGATCACAAGGATCCAGATATGTTTTTTTCAATAGCAATCTCATTGTTGTTTCCTTCAACCCCTCCCCCCTAGAAAGATCCCTGAACTCAGGTTCAGATTGATAAGTCCACCAGGGGGTCCTGTATTTCATTACCACTGGCCTTGACCAGCCATTATGAGCCCAGGTCTAAGAGGCAAGTGGCGTGCCTTATAGCAGCTAGAATTCTGTCCAAGTTGGCCTGAGAGAGCTAGCTGAAATGGATCTTGATAGGACCTGAAAGCACCTAGATAGGACCTGAAGGCAAAATAGGACCTGCAGGCACTCAGTCAATCAATATTGGTGAGGAGGTCTTGACGGAACGACAGGACCATGTGCAAAATAACTTGTGAATGCATCACAGCTATGTGCCAAATTACTACCATTTGGGGCCTCTCTAAGATTAACGTCAAGGGCCTAATTACCCTAAATAATTGTGTTGAGCATGAGCTTATGGATGCAGTGGAAGCCGCTCTGAATCTCTTTTTAGAGGCCTTCATTGCCACTCCATAGGATTTCATAAACATCCTATAAGAAGCTCTTGCAGCTTCACTATGAGTATACTACCCAACTATCTCTACTCATATAACTTTCCATTCATCACCACAGCTCTATGGTATGCCAGGGAGTTAGATTGGTGCAGGAGTGAAGAGTCGGGCAGAGATCTTGTTGATGGTTCCAAACAAATGGCTATACCAATCTTCTACCCTCAGTTCTATGATGGGAAGAGCCAGAATGGAAGCTGCAGTGGGATTTTCTTTTTCTTTTTTTCTTTTTTAAAAGAAAAACATTTGTAATGCTTTCATTGAGTTTGCTAAACATTTGTGTTTCAATGACTGAACTGCAGACTTCCTTTCTGAGCAGAACTTACACAACCTGTACTTATGGGGTGTAACATTTGAAGATAAGTAGCATGCTTATGTTGAACAGGAGACATTTATTGTAGGACGTAAGTGCATGAAGAAGTCTATGAGAAACATCCAATATTGATAATCCCTCCCTTGAACCTCAGTATATAGTTTCTGAATGAATAAGTGACTATTTGAAAGCAGGCAGGGTTTTTTTTTCCTGTGCCAGTTTGAACAGAATCTATAATACAAGATGAAAACTCTAGGATTTAGTGTTTACTTTTGGAAAGACTCGTCTACACAGTGGTGTCCAATGTGAGCTTTTTGGTAAAGGAGCTGTCAAATTAGTGTCCTGCAATATTGGGGTTAGATCTTAGAGGATACTATTTCTTTGCTGTGAGGTACAAAAACTGCTTTGGATCATTTTTTAAACTTATATTATCCCTGTGGAACTAATGGTGTGTGTTATATGTCAGGACTTCTTCCAACACCACACAAAATCTGTACAAACAATTCTAAACTTCAGAATAGATGGTTTATTGCTAAACATGATTCTGCTGAAAGCTTTATTTCTCTGGATAAAGTAGATTATTGTTCTTCTGTGTTTCTAATGGAATGTGGGAATGTACAAGGAACCAAAAAATTGGAGTAAAGCATAAAAGTATCTAAAATTCACATAAAAGTATCTAGAAAGATGGCACAGGAACAAACTAAGGATCATATTCTGTTTGTGAATTAATCTAGAGATAGCGCTGTCAGCTTCTCTTGTCAGCTTCTCTTGCTGTTTTCTGTACATTTTCGGCTGAAGACAGACATATATTATAAAGTTGCCCAGAGTGCAGCAAATGAGTGTGGAAAAATCCTTCCCCATTAGAATGATTGTTCCTGCTTAAGACAGGATTCTGCTTAAGGATATAGAGGCACTTGAGCCAATAGATTCTCATCCAATGCCTGAAAAGGAAAATTAAGATCAGGAGTGTTGGGTTATTCAGTGTGTGGCCTAAGGAAGGGGAAGAAGGTTGGTACCTGATTGACACTTTGACTGACTTTAGTTCCTCTTGGTTCACATATTTACCTTTGCACATTTTGTGAAGATATTTCTGTTTCTTAAAAAGAAGCTCAAATATGTGAAATATGAAAATTGTTTTCTTTTACACGGTGGCGAGAACAGGAAGAAGTAATGTGGTGTGTATAGAAAAATGATAGGAATAATATTATGCCATTGCCTGGTTTGACTATGGTCCTGATGCCTTTAGGCTGCATGGGGAAGTTACCCTGTTGCCAGCCCATGTTGACCCTCTATATTTTTCTGCAGTAGTAATCTTTTGCAGCTGACGAAGAGACAGACAGCTTCTCCCATTGAGAAATAGGTACCATGCATGTGGCTAGGCATATAGGGGAATAAACAGTTGCTGAGCTTGAAAGATCATGGAGATCTCTTGTAATTCCAGGAGGTTTCCAGGCCCCCCCCTAGAGGTTGGCAATAGTAAAATGAGAGAAAGAAGCAGGAAAAGGGGAGAGGCTGTGGGGTCTTGTTTATTATTTGAATATTATGTCTGTGAACTGGATTTTTCCTACCCAATCCATAATAGTAAGATGTCTGTAATACCCAGCCTCAAATCCTTCCTTTCAGCATTCTGCCATGTTGGAAAGATGAACTAAGGTCTACATTGACAAAAAATATGACAGATCTCAGTATTTATGTCTAATTCCCATCTGAACCCCACTGCCTACGGATACTTAAATCTGGAGATAGTGGGCACACTCACCCCAAACAGATGTTTCTTCAAACTTGAGGTACTCCCCAAGTTTGCAGAAAAATCTGAAAATAAAACTTTTTAAAATGTTTTTTTTCAAATTCTCACCAAATAAAAAACTGTTGTCTGCAAAGGGGAGGGAGGATTGTCTTTTGGAAGAAAAAGGGGGAATTGACCTTGGGGAGAAAAAGAGAGAAGGGGGGATTGACTTGGGGGGAAAAGAAGAGAAAGTAGCGGGAATTGGCATGGGAGAGAGAGAAAGAAGAGAAAAAAGGAAAAAAGAAGGAATAGCACTAGTAGCGGCAGAAGGGGGATGATAGTATCCATGGCTGAAATGGAAAAAAGAGACAGAAATGGAGAGATGAGGAATGGCAGTAGCAGGGACAGGGGAGGCAGTGATGAGGTGAAATGGGGGTGGGGGGCTGCCCCTGCAAGTTCCTTGCTTGTTCCATATAACCCAGTAGCTTTTCTTGATTGCTAAACCTGAGGTACTATCCACTGTTATGGATGCATTTGTCTAATGTAGACAGGCTTTAAGAGGTTCCATCCTTTTACATTGTTTTTATGGTCTGTTGTAGCCTGTGGACGGTTTTACGAATATCCTTTTTAGGCTGTTTTACACTAGTTTATATCCGGGCCTGTTTTATGCCTGTTTGTTACTGATCATTTTATGCCATTTTAATACTTGTGTTGATTTGTTGTACTTTTTGAGCCATCATGAGCAGATCTCTGGAGAGGCAGCAAATCAGTTTTCTAAAATTTTGTGTATGTGTATAGCTTCTCTGTCCAGTTATTATGGGCGAGTCCTAGCTTATTTTGTGGCACATTCATTTGCTAATATGCTTGATTATTGCTATCTATTGTATATCATTATACAGAAAAAAATAGAAAAGAATGTTAAAATCCACCTGGATTGTTTTCTCTTTCTCTAATGGGAGCTTGCCCGTAGTGACTGTTTGCTTTGGACTGAGTGTCAAGTACCAGTGGGATGCTTACCCATTTCTTGGAAGGCATATACTCTTAGCTTAGGGTTATTTAATGTGATGCTTTAGTGTGGCTGGATCAACTGCAAATGTAGCACACAAAAATGTTGTGGTCAGAATATCTTTCCTGTATGTAGCCAGTGCACTGATTTTTATTGAGGAAGAGGAAATAGGAAATTGGAGACTCTTGTAAAGAGGTAATGGATTTATATGACAAGGGAAAAATGAACTTGTACTCTTGTGTTACAGATTCAGTGGTTCTTTCCTCTGACTCCGTTGGACGTTCAATAGGCTCAGGTACAACATTCCTCCCTTCCCCCTCATAGTAAAAGACTGCCATTTAATTATGTGACAGCCATGTTGGGAGGCAGATAAAAAGCAGTTGGACATAGCTCAGGATTACTGTGTAAGGTAGCCATTAAATCAAATTTACCAAACAAACAAAAGTAGCATTAGAAATCATTGAGAGTTGCGTGGCAACTCAGTCACTTAAAAGTAGAACTACATATTACTTTATGATGCATTTTAAGGCTACAAATGCTTGTTTGACTGAACATACATCATAGTTGTCAGAGACACTAAAAATACAGTTTTGTAATCCATACGGCTGTACAGCCCTGAACAGCGTTGCAGATTAAACCTATTGAAGCTGAAGTGTTTGAACTCGTGTAGCTCTGTGTAGAATTGCATTGTGTGTGACTTTATGGTGATCCGTATCACCTGTTCCTTTCTCTTGGTTGCCTGGTTGGTAATTCTTCAGGCCTCTGATATTATCCCATGATTACAAGGTTCACTGGGGTGGGGCGGGGAGTGAATATGCAGCACAACTAACATATTCACATAGAAACACCCCCACCATTATCACCACCATTATCACTAAACATGGAGTGTGCTATTTGCTCCTTGAGAAAGTTTTTTTCTGGGATACAGAGTTTGGCTAACAGACTTTCTAATCAAGAGGGAAATGTGGGTTGAAAATATTTTGAATAGGGAAGATAGAGTTGAGCACAGTATATAGAGGTTTTTGTGCAGCTACATGAGGTTAAAGAGTCTAGTGAGAATTTTCCTTTACTTTCAGATTAAGGCTAATTTGCTTAGTTTTACTGATTTGAGCCTAGAAACAAAATTGGCCTTTGAGGCCACATCAAGACAAGTATTAATCAGCAATGCATGAGATTCTGACAGAAAATTCAGGGAAATTTCTCTGCAGATTTCTCTGCAAATTTCTTTGCAGATTTTGCTGCAAAGATAGGTATAATATCCCTTTCTAGAGATGCTTTCTCAATCCACTTTCAACCAAATCTCGCACCTCTTAGTCACATGAGTTTCTTTCAGGATCTCTGATTCTACTCAGATTGGTAAGAACATTTGCTGCCTTCCAACATGGCCCCAGGCACAGCTGCTGAGCACTAACAGCAAAGCTTTTGGGAGAATGTTCTAAGTTACTAACCCCAAGCTTAGGTCCTTCAGAAGCACTGAATGTTTCCTGCTCTAACTTCATCCTTGAGAATGGATTTGTAGAGGCTGACTAGATGAGGGTGCATGATCTTCCTCACCACTAGCCCAGTTTTGCTTGGTGAAAGGAAATATTCTGATGCTTTAATGGCAAAATGTGTGTAAGAGGATATATTTCCTTCTTTGCAAAACATCTCTGACTAAATACTGTGCAGATACTCTCATGATAGAGTGTGTGAGTGTGTGTGTGTTGAGGTATATGTGTGTAGTCAGCATGAAATGATAGAGGTTATTTTTTTAAAAAAATTCTTTCATTCCTCTGTCTGTTCCAGGGAACTTTAGTTATTCTGCATCATCATTAATTAGTCAATTGCACAAAAGAAGCTTGGAAATGGCCACATGCCATTAAAGTGCTGCATGTTAAATTGCTTTAGTGTTAAGTGTCTTGGCTTCATTGTGGGGCAGACTCCAGCCCCTCGTGAAAAATGAGCTGCGTAATAAGGTTGAGTTGTGTCATCTGTTGCTCAACCGAGGGATAGCTTTCCTTGTTATAACAGGAAGGAGAGAGAGAAAGTCCATGTCTTCTGTGCCTCTGTCATCTCTCCCATCACACCTTGCTGCTGAACTGGGAACAGGCAGAGCTCAGAAAAAACCTGTAGCTGTTCCACACCCAGTCGCTCCTAGTAGGTATCATTTCAGGTTGGGAGAGAAAGGAGGGTGAAATCATAACGACAGGAAAACTACAGAGAGGATGATTATTAAACATTTCAGGGTTGGGAATTTGAAATGGGTGGTTTTGAGTAGGAAGCTGGTGTCTCTTCAGCTGGACAGGAATTGAATAACTTTGAAATTAACTTCCAGGTCTACAGTTTCACAAGTAATATGAATACATGGAATGTGCTCATATTTAATGTTTATATCTACATTTTTTCTTTCACTTTTTTTTGTTCTTGCCTTTGCATAATTCTGACTGTTGAAATAAATCTTGATTTTTGGAACACTGTACACATCAATGATGCTATCATCCTATACAGAAAAGATTAAATTAAAATAGGCTATTTTGATGATGAAAGTGATACTACCAACCACTTGTTTGTCTCAGTTTTCAAAGCTGTTGGTTCAATACTAGTATCATGATGAGGATCACATGTTCCTGACATAGTATACAGTTTTTGGTATGCGTGGATTATCTTGTCTGCAAGAAAGGATTTGTGACTTTACATAATCAACAATACAATATATATTATAATATATAATCACAGATAGCCATTCTTGTAAAGATGTTGTTATTTATACATCTAATGAACGAACTTCTGAGTCTATTGGAGAAGCAAAATCATGGACTCTCCAAAGCCCTGATTGTAGCAATGAGATCAGAACTTTTCTGTCTTTCTATTTATTTTGCTTCTCATTGGTGAAGTTAGAACTGGGCTTTTCACCCTGCTTTCTTACCTATCACCCTGGCGGGTTGGGGGCAGCTCTCCCGGGTGGCTTGGTTTCACACAGTGTTTTGGAACTTCTGCACAGCACTGGGGAAGGATTAGCCATAGGTGTCAAACTCGTGGTCCTCCAGACGTTATGGACTACAATTCCCATCACCCCCTGCCAGCATCATGTTGGCAGTGGATGATGGGAACTGTAGTCCATAACATCTGGAGGGCCACGAGTTTGACACTTGTGGATTAGAGGGTAAGTTGCTTACAAGACATGCCAGATATACATGGAGGTGCTGAGCTATTTTCTAGTCAGAAGCTCCAGTTATACCTAGCTTGTCTTGGAGAGGAAGGGAAAAGAGCTTGTAAGCCACCTTGAGTCTCCTTACAGAAGAGAAAGGTGGGTATAAATCCAAACTCTTCTTCTTCTCTTCTTGTAAGTGAAGGAGAAGTAAAATTGGGCATTGGACAGAAACTGCTCCTTGTCTAGTCAGAACAGTCCCTACGAGCAGCAGTTTACCTTTTTTATTTCTTCTATGTTTTTTGCCTATATTGCAGCATAGGTTTGGTCTGTCTTCAAGAGTATCTGTGCGCAGCCTCTGAGGGTGGGAAGTATTATCTTGTCTTTCCTGTATAGAGTTTCTCCAGTCAGGATCCACTGATTTTAATGGACTTACTGATGTAACTGCACAGAATTGCTCTATACATGAAAAATGGTAAATGAACATCAAAGAAAGTTTAAGGTAGGTAGCCATATTGGTCTGTAGTAAAAGAGCAAGGTTTGAGTCCTGTAGCATATTTAAGACCAACAAGGTTTGTATGAACTTTCAGGAGTCAAAACTCTCTTTGTTGGTATCTGGACTTCAATCTTGGTCTACCAGAGAAAGAATAAATTGTAATTTCTGAGAAAAAAAATCTTGAGGTGAAGACAAGCAATTTCAGAACTTTCTTTTAAATGAAAACCCATTAATAAAATCAGGGATATAAACTTGATTTTTTCAGAGTCTAGTAGATCTGCCCACAATAGATAATAGAATAAAATAGTTACAAAAAGATCGCTTGGGTATCTTTTCAAAATGAATGAGAAGCATGTTCGCCAGCTTCCTCATTGTATTGATGCAAAACATGATGCATCATCTCCATATACTGACTGCTTTCATCAACCATGTTAATTGACAGTTAGCTAGTTTAATGTTTTGTAGCCACATCATTAAATTTTCCATCCTTTCATGGAATTGAATGTGTCATTGCTACTCTGCTGCTCACTAACTTTTGGTTTTGGGTTGTGTAATATAATTCAGAGAAAAAAACCATTCTGGAATGTAGGGAGTGGATTACTGAGTAATAAAACTGGACTTGCCAATATCAGTGCTAGTTGCTTTGGAAGGGATTCATTTCATGGAGGGAAAGTGTTGTGGGGGCTTGAAAAAATTGTCTAATACTTGCTATCTGTTTAGGAAAGTGTCTGTGTAAGTAAACCCATCACTTACTAGCCTGTCTTTTAGGATTAGAGGGGCTAATTTCCTTGATTAGTAGATCTCTGGTGTTCTTGACATTTCTTGTTTTATTAGAACCATTGCCAGCATTGCCTCTTAATTTCTTACATGCTGATTGCTTCTGGCACTGCTCCTAGATGGGCATGAATAACATCAGGATCTCCCAAGAAAAAGGCTTGCAAGACAGCTAAGATGCCCTGTTCTTTCCCCTTGGAAAACTTCCTTCTCCATTTCAGCAACTCTGGTGAGAGGTTTCTTTTGATGAGGCTGACACTTGGTGGTTGTTGCTGTCAGGGATACTGACTTTTCGGTTTTCCAGAGGGAGCTGGCCATATCTTGGAAAAAAATCTTATAGCCCAGTAACTTGAGCCCCAAATTTACACAGCAGAGGACCAAAGCACCAGATACGTAGAACAACCCAAAATAATAAATAACCCTGACCATTATTGTATAAATTAAAAACAAATTAGAAGAATAAGTACATTCAGTGGACACATTGCTAGAATTCTTCCATGCTGACCAGGTCTCTAAGCTGAGTTACACGTTGTTAAACCCATTTACTTCAATGTGCTTACAGGGGTGTAACTCTTAGGATTGTAGTCCACATGTTTTTCTTTTCGTTGGTGCTTTCTGTATGAATTCATTAGTTATAATACTAAGTTCCATCTCTGGAGAGAACTGTATGTCTGCGAGATTAAGCCTGACCTACCACCCTGTGATTGCAGAGAACTCTGTATCCTGTGAACATATGAAAATGATACTTACAATGTGCAGGATGAAACGAGTGTATTCAGGACCATTTTAATAACCTCTGTTATGCTTGAAGAACTGGAAGTTTCATGTATTTCCATAGATTCCATTTTCATGTATTTCCATAGATGCAGATGATAGCTCATATATGGGAGGATTATGCACTTGGATGCCTCAAAGAAGCCACTCTCAGTTGTGTAAAAGCCAGCAATATATGGGCTGTCTTCCTCACCTATGACAAATATTTTATTTTTACTTATAAAAGCAATATATACATTGCCATGGTTATTAATAATTTTGTAAGACTTTACAGTGCAGTTCCTAGGGTCAAATTGGTAAAGCTCATATTCAACGTCAGTGTGTTATGGACGCTTTCTGTACCTAAGAAGAATGGTACTCTCAAAATTTATTGTGTTATGATGGTCTTCAAATAGAAATGTTGTTCTGCAGTTGCTTCACTCTCATTGGGAGAAGAAAACAGAAGTTGATGGAACTGAAGAGTTGTTTTTTTAGGTACTGTGTTTAGTATGTCTGAATGGCCAGACATAAGGAACAATAACTGCCAGTGTATGGTGGGAACAGGCTGGAAAAGAGAGCAGAAGACTCAATGAAGGGCACTGGGTCAGGAGAGAGGAAAGGCAGGGAGCCATTCCCCAGAGCAGGGGTCTTCAAACTATGGCACTCCAGATGTTCATAGACTACAATTCCCATGAGCCCTACCACTTGGCCATGCTGGCAGGGGCTGATGGGAACTGTAGTCCATGAACATCTGGAGGGCCATAGTTTGAAGACCCCTGCCCCAGAGCCTGTCTTGTGCTCTAGGCAGCCAGAAATGAGGATTCTTTGGTATCTCAACTCTGGCAGCTATTTTGCTTTGCTGTGCTGATCTCTGGTGTGGGAGGGGTTAAGGGGAACTTCTTGGTGGGCTCAGTTTGGCAAGCTACAATATTTCAGTGGTTTGAAAAGCATTACTTAATTTTATCAGCACAACTTTAATAGTAAATATATGTATGTATTAAAAGGGGAGAATCGGGCATGAATTAGGTTTGCTTGGGTTGCCAGTTGAATTCATAAGTTGAAATTAGTGCATTATAATTTGGGGAGTCAGGTGTGTGCCCTTAGTGGGGGCAGGGGAACTACAGTTAAGTTTCTTAAGATCTGGACAAATACTTGGATTTTGAGAATTAATAAAAGTGTATTTAATCAAAACGTATTAATTACAAATGGAACTAGCATTAGAACAGCAGTAAAAGCATGTGTTTGCTAGGAGCATCAGTACTGTAAGTATGTGTAACAGAAGTATGTGTAAGAGAAGTTTCACCCTTAATATTATTTAGGGTGTTGGATAAGAGCATTTAATAACATGCACACATTCACAAAAGAAATGCCTGCTATGCTGTTAAGTAAATGGTCTCGACTCTTAGTATCATTAGAGTTGAGAAAAGGTACTGGATTTGAGTGACAAGTATGGTAGAATGAAATAAAGGATGAATGAAACAATTCATTTAAAGTACCCATTCCTAAGTAAACTCCTATTGTGAAATAGGAGAAACTTATTTAACTAGTTAAATTTTGGGCTGTTTTGTCTATGTGGAGTAGACTTGCCCCACTTACTCACTTGCCTTCTCTGTCGCTCATGCACCCCTCTTATCCCTCTTCCCCACATACTTTGGTCATACTGCTCAAAGTTGCCAAACCAGGAAGAGGCTTGAGTTGCTTACTGGCAGGAGGATGTGATTGCCCGGGGATGTGTGGGAAACTCCTGGACATTTGGAAATGGGGAGGACAGGGATCTCAGTGGGTACAGTTACTTCAGAGAAACTGATCTCTATAGTCTGGAGATTATCTGTAATTCCAGGGGATCCCAGGGTTCCACCTGGGGGTTGGCGTCCCTGAAGGAGGCAGAGGCTGACTAAGAAATTGGGGCCATGATATGGGAGGCTGCCATGCTGGCAGCTCAGGAGTGCAGGGTTTAACTCTTGCTTCATCCCCCTAGTTACAGTTATGCTTGTTCTGAGGTTAAGAGAGGTTAAAAGTCCTCAGCAGGGGGTCCTTTTATACTTGAAAAGGTTTTTGGCCAAAGAACAGAGAGATTACAGCCACTCCATCCCTTGGTAAACACAGTCTAGAAAAGTATATTAGATTTGCATCTTTTTTCACATACACTTGGTTGCTCATTTTTGCGGAGCTTTTAGGAATGTGGACACCTACTTTTTCCCATGCAACCACTTGTTTAAGAAACTGACCATCAGTTTCTTTTAGTGTATAAAATACATCAACCTGAAGGCTCATACATTTTTCTTAGGTTCTTTTAAAGTTGTTGAGGGTCATTTAATCTGTGATGGTTCTCCCTCACATTTTTCCCATTTATCTCTGGGTTTTGGTACTTGTTCCATGTTTTGTGTTCCTGACATTTTAACTGGGAGCTGACTAATGCTTTTGCAGTGCCTCTCATACCCTGATTGTCTAGTGAAGCTGCTGTTTTGTTTTCTTGTTCTCTTTCCCCACCTCTCTAGCTTGGGGATATGACTGAATGTGTGTTTGGGTGGGAATGTCTCTAGCAGAAGCTTCTAAAACATTCCCATGTCCTTTCCTTTATTGCTTGACATCTCTACAGATCGAGTTAGCTTACTCCACAGGTCACCAAGAACTGGTGCATATTACTTCTTTGTTAATATTATCTTTGACTTTTACTAGGGAATGTGATAGTTTCTGAAATGGACCAAAACTGTCTTTTGTGAAACATTCACTTAGGCTTTTACACAAGGATTGGAGTGAAATCACAGTTTATGAAGCTAAGACCTCTGTGTATCAGAAAGAATGCTTGTAGAAAAAGCACATGGAATGTAAAGGATTATATTTTATCTTCCTTTTAGAATTCTTTCTCTGAGCTCAATCTTGCCTAATTGATATCTTAGAATTCCTTGGTCTTCGACAAGTAAAATCTTTCCATGGTTGAAGTCTTTGACTGGATAGTTGTGATTTTGAGTTTTGGGGGGTATAGTGATTTTTTTGTACCTTTGGGGTAGTGGTTTATGGGTTTATCTAGTTTATCTTTCAAGGTACATTCACAAATCCCATTTTCAAAAGAATTATCAATAAGCTATCATTTGCCCTTTTGAGGCTTGAGAAGTACTATTGGAGATCAGGGACAGGTTTTGTGCCTCTGAGGTAAGCTCAAAGAAAGAAGTTATATAGAAGCCTAGTTTTAGCAAATTCATGAGAAAAAATAATAATAATGAAAGCAAATCCTGAATATGCCAAGCAATGTGTAGTGAAATATGGCATTCATGATTGGCTTAGTGGTACAGCATCTGCTTGGCATGAAGAAGTCTTGGATTCAGCCCCTGCATCTCTTGCTAAAAGGATCAGGTGGTCGGTGGTGGAGTAGTTTGCCTGAGAAATCTGAGAGCTGTTGCCAGTCTGAGTTTAAGGAAGTTTCTGTATGTGGTTTAGTGGTAGATTACATCATGAAAATCAAAATCATCTAATGTGTACTTCTGGATATGCTACATCAGTACATACAGGCAAACAGATGGAGTTTTACTCACAAAATATGGGTCAAGTGTTTTCTGTGTTAAGCAAAGCAGGTTGTGTGCCACAAATTGAGCTCTTCTTCCTTGCCTGAGGAGAAAAAAGTCTTCCAAGAAGGAATGTTGTCAAGTAATAGCAAATGCTGAAGTTTATATTTGTGCCTTTTTGTTTAACTTGCATATGCTATTTTGCCATAATTATACTGCACTGATCTGTAGTGCAAATGCACGCTGGAGAAGAATCCATTCCATTTTATCACTCTGTATAAACATGTGGCTGAGGCTGGAAAACATGAAGGCACTTATCTGCTCTTTCTGATCTGTTGTCATCTGTTTGGGTGGTCTTTTGGGAACTTGGTAATTATGATAAGCATTTCTCACTTACTGACCTGCGGCTAGATTGTTCCTAGATGTCCAGAAGAAAATTTGTGCCAGTGTTTAACTTGGCAGGGAAAGTGTATCATTTAGAGCTTGCTGTGTTTGGCTGTAAGTCTGCTTGTGTTATTGCTGTTATGCTTCTTTATTATTAAATTGTTGGCAGCTACCTAGGTTACATTTGATTCCAGGACTCCCTACAGTATAGAAGCATGTGTGTTGGTTTCTTCCTACCTAAAGTTCAAGGTCTCTCTGAGATAAAAAGAAATTAATTTCCAGTACTGTATAAAGTACTGAGTCATTTATATGCATTGCCCTTCATGACAGTGATTGATAAAACATATTTTTTTCTCATTTTGATAGTACATCTTAATGTGGCTATTTCTGTTTCCCCCTCATTGAATGAGATAACTTTGCTTGTAACATTTCAGTTGGGCTGGTTTTTCCACAGGGCTCTTATTCTTTTAAAACCATTTTGTAATTCTTCACTCATTCTTTAGCTAGTGCTCTTAAATACCGGTAAGTGAAGGCCTTCTGCTACCCCATATCTAAGATTCAGCACTTGGTCATTATACTGCCAAATTTTCTTCTTGTTCTTGTTACTTGCCTTGATTCTTACTTAGAAATTCAGAATTATTAACCTGTGATGTAGAACTTCTCTACATTTTGTATTTATTGGATGAAACCTTTGCACCCTTTTTAAAGTGGTAATTTTTTTAATTTATTTTTTAAATTGGAAATATTTGCAGATTTTACTTGTTCATCAGTTCCAAACTTAGCTCTCCTTTTGGGCTTGAATACAATATTTAACCACTTTTGATTCTGTTATGAAGTAAGCTGAGAGTGTTTTACTATTTTGATTTAGCAAGTATTTGAAGAATCTATATTTTTTCTGTAAATCTCCCTCCTACTTCTGAAGTTGTATGTGGAGTTTAGTAAATAATAGTAAACCAACTCAACTCAAACTCATGTGTACTATGAATTGGAAGCAGGAACTGAAACTGCATGCAAACAAAGAACTCTGAATGGGAAAAACTGTGTTTTCGGCAAGTATATATGGGCAAGTATAATGCATATACATATATGTCCATTTTTATTCTGTTTGTATGCGTTAGAGTAAAATTGTCTCATTTTCCAACTGATGAGCTCCAAAGCATAGCAATAAATATCTTGGGCCCTTTCTGTACTGTAGGATTCGACCTTAGTTTGACGTAGGTCCGACCTGGGTACTCCGCACAGCTGTAGAGTTCGACTTGTGTCTGTCTCCGCTCCCCCCCCTCTCGCCGTCAAATTTTTGAGCTTGACTGGGAGGTACAACTTTTTGGCGAACCTGGGTTGCACTCAAGCTGAAGCCGACACAGTGCGGAATCTCCCTCGCCTCGACTCTCCTGGCCAGCCAATCACAGTGTACTATTTTGGCCATGTGCAAATCGGGAGACTTGTGGCAGCAAAAAGCGTGCCTTAAAAAAAACCCCTTCTTGTGCACGAAGCCAGACATTATAACATTTATTCCGCATCTCTGTGGGTTGGCCAATCAAACACGCTCCCTGCCACCCTCCCTCCCTCCTTTCTGGTGGCATGTTCTGATTGGGGTGGCAAAATAAAAGAAAAAGGGATGCGCACTCACGTTTCCCGCCATAGAACGGCAGTCAATCAGGAATGAGGAGCGAAAGATGCGAGGAGGTAATCCTGCCCTCTGAACTCGGCTCCGGAGAGACGACCTGGCTGCTGTCCGGAGTAACAGCAGAGTCGAGCTCAGGTAACGATTTCCGCGGACACGAGTCGAACCTAGGTCTCCTCTGCTGTGCGGAAAGCCCCTTGGTGAACCTCAGTTTGTGCATCTGTGGCATAAAATTCTTAAGGAGACATAACAGTTAAGTAATAATAAATAAAGTCCATCTGATCATGTGCAGAAAGCATTTTTTCTCGTCAGACAGCACATATTTTAAAATCCAGCTCTGACTCCACCTGTGAATTGGAACCAGAAGACACATACATTTTGTTCCCCTTTAGCAGAAAATAACTCCTTTGGTTGGATCCTAGGATAAAAGGGGTTTCTGTCAGCAGAACAAAACTTCCTCTCACCCCCCCCCCCCCACTCCACTGCAGCCCAGATGTCTCCTGAAATGGTTCAACTGAGGGGGAGGTGACCCCTCAGGAACAAGACGGGGCAGATGTTTTCTGCTTTAGGGAAGAATTGGCATAAAATCACCCCCTCTCTTTCTGCCAGCCAAAGTCTTCTACTAGAACTGAGATCTTTTTTTCCTTACTTTCCAGATGCCCTTCATAGCAGGTTCCTTTTAAAAAGTTCCTTCCTTTTTGTTATACAAAATTCTTCAAATTCTTCTCTATCCCTTCCCCCCTTCAACTTAGCTTGTGTCAAGATCAGAATATGGCTGAGTTTAATTGCCTATCTGTCCACCATCCCAACGCGGTATTTGTGCGTGTGTTAAAAAGAAAACGGTTGTCTTAAAATTGGGATGTTTGAAGAATAGCTTTCTCAGCTGAAAAGATACACTTGGAAGGCAAATGGTGGCAACTTTGCAGTGCGGTCTTCAGTAGAGCTTTATCCTTCTGAGCTCACTGAAATCAATGGATTTAGAAAGGTATAACTCTGCTTAGAATGTTATGGTAATATTTTGGTCTAGTTGTAAATACTTACTTCATTTATACACTGCATTTCTCCCCAGTGAAGATCCAAAGTAGTTTACACTGTTGTCCTCCATCGTGTTCACACAACAATCTGTGAGATTGGTTAGGCTGAAAATGTCATGTGCATTGCCCTTTATGACAGTGATTTTCATAATTGTCATAATACTGTAATTGGTCCAAGGTCACCCAGTGAGTTTCTGTAGCAGAATGGGGATTGAAACCTGGTCTCCCAGATCCTATTTCAACACTCTAACCACCTCAGTATGTTTAAATGGAAAAATAAATTTAAATAAATAAAAGTCTGCTTTATCAACTGACCATGTAATGTACTTCTTTGGGGTGGCTGGAAGAATGGATTAATATTAGCAGAATTTAAAGTAGGAAAGAGATATGTTGATTTTGGCTGTATATGGAGGCTTTTGATTTTTTTAAAAAATGAAATGTGCAGCATTTGATCTCTCAGGACTTCATACTATTACTAATACTTTATAAATAATCTTAAATAGAGCATTTCCAGTCAAAGTGTACAATGCTTCACACTGTCACAAAATTCAGATTTTTTTATTTTGAAATTGTTTTTCCTTACTGTTGAAAGTTAATAGGTACTTTCTGTACTAAAAGACAGTGAATTCTCTCCCCCCCTCCCCAATTAGGGAACAAAGGTACATTATATTGGTCCATTGCGGGGGGCATTGTTTTTGATGAGGCTTATACTGAACAGAAAGTTGACTGTGGTTCTGTCAGGATTTCATTTAAGTCTGAGAACTCTTAAAGCTAGTTTGTACAACAGAAAACACCTGGTCGTTTGCATTGAATTTCTTTTGATGCCTATAAAACCAATATGCTTCTTTAACAAAGGACTGGAATCTCAATAGATTTCTACTCACTCACTCAGAATGGATGCATGCTGTGAATCCCCTTACTCAAGAGATTTAAGTAGGAAATTCTATAGCATAGTCACCATCCCAACGCCAAGTCTGCATGTCCATTTACTACAAGTGTAAGGAATAAAAAGATGTAACTCGTGCCATCCATGTCAGTGAAGCTATTCTTGAACTCCACCTAATCTGCTGCCTGGTTTAGGAGGGTGGAGCTCTTACTTGCAAGTTAATCCCTTTACTGCATGTAGGGCTACAACTACACAAAAAACAGCGAAAG
The DNA here is from genome assembly GCF_021028975.2 of Sphaerodactylus townsendi. Classification (NCBI taxonomy): domain Eukaryota; kingdom Metazoa; phylum Chordata; class Lepidosauria; order Squamata; family Sphaerodactylidae; genus Sphaerodactylus; species Sphaerodactylus townsendi. Next base: position 75,379,573 of record NC_059429.1, on the reverse strand, counting down.
GACTTGTCTGAAAAAGAAAATATGGGAAATACTGGTGCAGCCTGTTAAACTTTGCTAAGACATATTTTTAAATCATTTTATTATTATGTACATATATTTATCATTTAAACAAGGAAGCTCGAAAAATATCTAGTTAAAACGGTAAAACAAAATGTATAAAAATGATTGTAAAAAGACATTTTAGAGAAATGGGATTTATATTAATGTAGCTGAGGCTTGGCTAACTTGGGGGTGGGTGGGTGAGTCTATGCTATTTGTCTTCAATTATGTGCCCACCCAGATTTGTTAAAGAGATGCCTTCTGTGTTGTTTCCCCAAAGGAAGATATTAATTTTCATTGAAATATGATATGTAATGCAATAAAACTACACTGAACATTGTTATTATTCTCCAGTTTCTTAGTTTTCCAGAACAGATCTCTTTCTCTCCACATTTTTAAAGAAGACTTTTTCTGGCAGGGTAGATGGTATGGAATTTATTTGAAAGCTTATTTGGAGCTTTGATGAGGAAGTGTAAATATAATCTGTAAGTTGCACATCAACACTTGAAGCAGCTGGAAGCATACAGCAGGGCTGCTACTGTTCCTGGTTTGTTCCTGTGCAGTTTGGATTGTGAGATTTGAAACTGCCAGTTGGAAAAGAATGAGAAGCTGTAATACATATGTTGGGCTTTTTTTGCTGTGTTCTTTGAAATAAAAATGGAACACTTTCATGAAATTGATGCCTTTGGTGTTTACAGCAGAAGTGGAAATATCTTACCTACTCAAAAATAAGCATCCAGAGTCGTCTTATGCAGGTTGCTTTCAGAGAATTTATTTTGTAAATTTCCCCTCTATTTGGCAGCCTTTATGGCTGTAAGAGTGACAGCATGTTTTGTAAGACGGTGAGCTGTCATAATTTGTGCAAACTCCACAGCTATCTGCATTCAGGATCATTTTGTGAGAGGTGAACAAAATGAGAGCTTAATTCATCCGAACAGGGATATGCATCCTTATTTTTTTTAATTTTTTTACCGTTTCTGTCTACAAAGAGTTCTGCAAGTTCTTCTGAAGTTAAGAAACCAGAAAATCATTTATGTGGAAGCAAATTTAGTAATTTTTAAAAACTATGCTGTCACTTCCAGTTGGAAACTTCTGTGGCCCTTTTCTTATTGATGGGCCGCCTGGGAAGCAAGATTCTTGTTGCTTTAATTATCTGATTCTCTGTGTTTTATCTTCCAGAATATGACAAACTGGGCTTTCTTGTGAAGTTGGACTCCAAATTGTGAGTAGAACCATAGAACGGTTCTTTCTTGATCTGTCATATACTTTCTCTGGAGACAGAAATAATTGTTATCTTAACTCTGTGTGGTGGCAATTAACCAGATTTCTCAAGAGTTGAAGGTCATCTGTTTATAAAAGTATGTGAAATAGCATAGGTTGTGTACAGAAACAGAATGTGCAGAACCATGTTTGCAGGCTCAGTCTGAAACACATGAAGGAAAAGAGACATGAAGTAAAAGGAAAACTTTGAAGTAGCTGAGACTATGTCCCTTCATAACACTGTCAATACAATAATTAAGATGATAATAGATCAAAAATAGGAGTCAACAGAACATCAAAGGAGGAAATACTGGAGAAAAGAGAAGACTTCACTTATTTTACACAAACTGAATATTTAAAGGAAGAGAGTTTCCTACATAACAACCACAAGAGAAAGTGTAGAGTTGAGAGAATAGTACAGCTTGGTGGAGGTTTAATAAATGGAGGGACTGAGAAAAAGAAGCAGCAGAGATTGCAAAAAGAGGGAAAAAACTGTGGCTAGATTTGAAGGTTAAAAGAAAGCACTTAAACTTAATACAAACAACAGAATAAGATAGCGAATAGAAACATCTATATATATAAAAAGCTAACCGTGCGTTTGCTGCTGACAGGTAATCTCCAGAACCACTGGACCAAACACTGTGAAACCATCCCTCATGCCTCTAGCCAGGTTTACACAACCTTCCCCCGCTCCGGGACCGCTCCTGTGCCACGCAAACCCCAAATTTCCTCCTAAACTGTCTACGCATGCACACCACTCACCATCGAACGCCTCCTCCAGCCGGCGACCAACAACTCACTGGCACCCTCCCCCTCCCACCCACAACTCCTACTGCACATAATCTCCATGTATCGTCAGAGTAATTTATGAAATGTAATAGCTGCATAGAATTGAACTTGCAAAATGAGGTATGTAAAGGGTGGTCCCTTGGAGAGCTGTGGAAATGGTGGGCAGTTGCCGTTGTGCCCCTTTGTGAGCGGATGGGGGTGATGTTGGTGGGCAGCAGAATTTGTCAGGCAGCCTGGGCGCTGAGGCGCTTAGCTGAGGCAGCAGTGAGGTGCTGGTAAATTCTTGAGGAAGGGTGGCTGGTGGAGTGGGGTTGCTGGGTTAGGGGGGGCGTGGGGGGCAGTGGGTGGTGATGTGGGTGGGAGACGGAAAAGGTGGAGGCGGTGTGCAGTGGGAGAGGCTGGGCGTGACGTTTGGCTCAGCGACGAGAAGGTGAAGGTGCAGAGAGGCAGCTGTTCTCACTCAGACGCCGCTGCTAAGGACGGTGGCCAGGGCAGGCATGCTGAGTGATTGCAGCCATGTGCCGTTGTAGTTGGGGGCGGGCAGGGCAGTGGCGGGTTGGCAGTTCTGTTCCGGCCATGCGTATTGCACGCGCTTGGCCGCTGCGTGGTGGGGGCAAAGCGTCTGAGGAGGTGTTGTGTGGAAGGGGAGCCTGCTTGCGTGACGCGGGCGAGTGAGACTGGTGGGTGGCCATGCGCATCGCGGGAGCGTTTGGCTGCTGGCTGGTGCTGGGCAAGCGTCTGAGGAGGGGTGGGGGGGAAGGGGGAGGGGGCGAGTCCAGCTGGAGAGTGGGCATGCACAGTTGGGGTTTGGGTAGGAAATCGCGTTGGTGGGGCACAGGGATGGCCACCTCACTGCCACCTCAGCAGCCACCCTTCCTCAAGAACTCTGCAGCATCTCAACGCCGCCCCAGCTAAGCGCCTCAGCGCCCAGGCTGCCTGCCAATTCTGCTGCCTGCCAACATCATCCCCTATCCGCTCACAAAGGTGCACAACGACAACTGCCCACCATTTCCACAGCTCTCCAAGGGCCCACCCTTTACATACCTCATTTTGCAAGTTCAATTCTATGCAGCTATTACATTTCATACATCATTCTGGGGATACATGGAGATTATTACCCGTGGACTTTTAAATGGGCCCCATTGAGGGTGGCTGGGGATGGTTCTTCTGGAGTGGAGGAAAATTGCCCGGAGCAGAGAAGCTGTCTTGAGGAGGGAGATTGCCACAGCAACGTGTGGCCGGGTCCGCTAGTCACTATTTAAACAGCACTATTTAAACAATTCACTATTTAAACAGCACAAACGGAGGGGGTTGGCTCCACCCCTTTTATATTCTACAGTGGGCTCATGTCAGCATGACCTACTTTGTCTTCTCACGCTTCTCTACCCTCCCCCTATTTCTGCCCTCCCAAAATTCACTCAACTTAGACCACCCTCCCCATCTTCTCACCAGTCCCAGCTACTTCTTGGATGGACTCTGTAAGTTCTGTTGCGATTGGTGAACCTCTGGGGCCTCATTTTTGTGGGAGCTGCCAATTGGCAGAATCGGAGTAGCCCACCTTGCCCGCTGTGTGTGTGAATATGTGAGGGGATGTCTTTTTTCCATCTCTCCATCTCCCCTCGATCTCTCTGGCAATGTCAATGTCTCCTCCTGTCACATGGCAGCAATGGGATTTAATCGAAGCCAGGGGACTGGCAAGTGACTTCAGAGAGACACAGAGAGAGAGACACACACAGAGAGAGAGACAAAGATTCTGTCGAGGGCGGGTCAGGGAGGGAGAGAAAAAGGAGAAAGAAAGTGTTCACTCTTGTGCTGAGGCAAGGATGGGGAGGACCAGCAGCATTCAACAATTCAAAAGATTTTAAAGATGAATGTACAAGACCAGAGGCCTTTTTGTTGGAACATGTGGATGGAACTTTGGAAGGGAAAAATTGATCTTTGTTTTTATATATGACAACAGCAGCAAGAATACTATATGTGCAAAAATGGAAAACTCCAGCTATTCCTACAATTGGAGAATGGTGGGTAAAGGTATTAGAATTAGCAAAAATAGCTAAGCTTACTTTGTTGAAGATGAGGATTTGAACAAATTTTTGTGTAATTGGAAACCTATGATAGAATATATAGATAAAAAGAAAAAATGAACTTATGATAAATGGAGTGCTGTGTGGTTTCTGGGCTGTATGGCCGTGTTCTAGCAGCATTCTCTCCTGACGTTTCGCCTGCATCTGTGGCTGGCATCTTCAGAAGATGTTTTCGTTGGCATACAGCCAAAACGCCAGGGAGAGAATGCTGCTAGAACATGGCCATACAGCCTAAAACCACACAGCACTCCAGTTCCCCCCCCCCCCCACCCACCCCCCCCCAACCCCCCCCCCCCCACTCCCCACCCTTCCCCCCCCCCCCCCCCCCCACCCCCCCCCCCCCCCCCCCCCCCCCCCCCCCCCCCCCCCCCCCACCCCCGCCCCCCCCCCCACACCCCCCCACCCCCCAAAACCCCCCCCCCCCCCCCACCCCCCCCCCCCCCCACCCCCCCCCCCCCCCCCCCCCCCCCCCCCCCCCCCCCCACCCCCCCCCCCCCCCCCCCCCCCCCACCCCACCCCCCCCCCACCCCCCCCCCCCCCCACCCCCCCCCCCCCCCACCCCCCCCCCCCCCCACCCCCCCCCCCCCCCACCCCCCCCCCCCCCCACCCCCCCCCCCCCCCACCCCCCCCCCCCCCCACCCCCCCCCCCCCCCACCCCCCCCCCCCCCCACCCCCCCCCCCCCCCACCCCCCCCCCCCCCCACCCCCCCCCCCCCCCACCCCCCCCCCCCCCCACCCCCCCCCCCCCCCACCCCCCCCCCCCCCCACCCCCCCCCCCCCCCACCCCCCCCCCCCCCCACCCCCCCCCCCCCCCACCCCCCCCCCCCCCCACCCCCCCCCCCCCCCACCCCCCCCCCCCCCCACCCCCCCCCCCCCCCACCCCCCCCCCCCCCCACCCCCCCCCCCCCCCACCCCCCCCCCCCCCCACCCCCCCCCCCCCCCACCCCCCCCCCCCCCCACCCCCCCCCCCCCCCACCCCCCCCCCCCCCCACCCCCCCCCCCCCCCACCCCCCCCCCCCCCCACCCCCCCCCCCCCCCACCCCCCCCCCCCCCCACCCCCCCCCCCCCCCACCCCCCCCCCCCCCCACCCCCCCCCCCCCCCACCCCCCCCCCCCCCCACCCCCCCCCCCCCCCACCCCCCCCCCCCCCCACCCCCCCCCCCCCCCACCCCCCCCCCCCCCCACCCCCCCCCCCCCCCACCCCCCCCCCCCCCCACCCCCCCCCCCCCCCACCCCCCCCCCCCCCCACCCCCCCCCCCCCCCACCCCCCCCCCCCCCCACCCCCCCCCCCCCCCACCCCCCCCCCCCCCCACCCCCCCCCCCCCCCACCCCCCCCCCCCCCCACCCCCCCCCCCCCCCACCCCCCCCCCCCCCCACCCCCCCCCCCCCCCACCCCCCCCCCCCCCCACCCCCCCCCCCCCCCACCCCCCCCCCCCCCCACCCCCCCCCCCCCCCACCCCCCCCCCCCCCCACCCCCCCCCCCCCCCACCCCCCCCCCCCCCCACCCCCCCCCCCCCCCACCCCCCCCCCCCCCCACCCCCCCCCCCCCCCACCCCCCCCCCCCCCCACCCCCCCCCCCCCCCACCCCCCCCCCCCCCCACCCCCCCCCCCCCCCACCCCCCCCCCCCCCCACCCCCCCCCCCCCCCACCCCCCCCCCCCCCCACCCCCCCCCCCCCCCACCCCCCCCCCCCCCCACCCCCCCCCCCCCCCACCCCCCCCCCCCCCCACCCCCCCCCCCCCCCACCCCCCCCCCCCCCCACCCCCCCCCCCCCCCACCCCCCCCCCCCCCCACCCCCCCCCCCCCCCACCCCCCCCCCCCCCCACCCCCCCCCCCCCCCACCCCCCCCCCCCCCCACCCCCCCCCCCCCCCACCCCCCCCCCCCCCCACCCCCCCCCCCCCCCACCCCCCCCCCCCCCCACCCCCCCCCCCCCCCACCCCCCCCCCCCCCCACCCCCCCCCCCCCCCACCCCCCCCCCCCCCCACCCCCCCCCCCCCCCACCCCCCCCCCCCCCCACCCCCCCCCCCCCCCACCCCCCCCCCCCCCCACCCCCCCCCCCCCCCACCCCCCCCCCCCCCCACCCCCCCCCCCCCCCACCCCCCCCCCCCCCCACCCCCCCCCCCCCCCACCCCCCCCCCCCCCCACCCCCCCCCCCCCCCACCCCCCCCCCCCCCCACCCCCCCCCCCCCCCACCCCCCCCCCCCCCCACCCCCCCCCCCCCCCACCCCCCCCCCCCCCCACCCCCCCCCCCCCCCACCCCCCCCCCCCCCCACCCCCCCCCCCCCCCACCCCCCCCCCCCCCCACCCCCCCCCCCCCCCACCCCCCCCCCCCCCCACCCCCCCCCCCCCCCACCCCCCCCCCCCCCCACCCCCCCCCCCCCCCACCCCCCCCCCCCCCCACCCCCCCCCCCCCCCACCCCCCCCCCCCCCCACCCCCCCCCCCCCCCACCCCCCCCCCCCCCCACCCCCCCCCCCCCCCACCCCCCCCCCCCCCCACCCCCCCCCCCCCCCACCCCCCCCCCCCCCCACCCCCCCCCCCCCCCACCCCCCCCCCCCCCCACCCCCCCCCCCCCCCACCCCCCCCCCCCCCCACCCCCCCCCCCCCCCACCCCCCCCCCCCCCCACCCCCCCCCCCCCCCACCCCCCCCCCCCCCCACCCCCCCCCCCCCCCACCCCCCCCCCCCCCCACCCCCCCCCCCCCCCACCCCCCCCCCCCCCCACCCCCCCCCCCCCCCACCCCCCCCCCCCCCCACCCCCCCCCCCCCCCACCCCCCCCCCCCCCCACCCCCCCCCCCCCCCACCCCCCCCCCCCCCCACCCCCCCCCCCCCCCACCCCCCCCCCCCCCCACCCCCCCCCCCCCCCACCCCCCCCCCCCCCCACCCCCCCCCCCCCCCACCCCCCCCCCCCCCCACCCCCCCCCCCCCCCACCCCCCCCCCCCCCCACCCCCCCCCCCCCCCACCCCCCCCCCCCCCCACCCCCCCCCCCCCCCACCCCCCCCCCCCCCCACCCCCCCCCCCCCCCACCCCCCCCCCCCCCCACCCCCCCCCCCCCCCACCCCCCCCCCCCCCCACCCCCCCCCCCCCCCACCCCCCCCCCCCCCCACCCCCCCCCCCCCCCACCCCCCCCCCCCCCCACCCCCCCCCCCCCCCACCCCCCCCCCCCCCCACCCCCCCCCCCCCCCACCCCCCCCCCCCCCCACCCCCCCCCCCCCCCACCCCCCCCCCCCCCCACCCCCCCCCCCCCCCACCCCCCCCCCCCCCCACCCCCCCCCCCCCCCACCCCCCCCCCCCCCCACCCCCCCCCCCCCCCACCCCCCCCCCCCCCCACCCCCCCCCCCCCCCACCCCCCCCCCCCCCCACCCCCCCCCCCCCCCACCCCCCCCCCCCCCCACCCCCCCCCCCCCCCACCCCCCCCCCCCCCCACCCCCCCCCCCCCCCACCCCCCCCCCCCCCCACCCCCCCCCCCCCCCACCCCCCCCCCCCCCCACCCCCCCCCCCCCCCACCCCCCCCCCCCCCCACCCCCCCCCCCCCCCACCCCCCCCCCCCCCCACCCCCCCCCCCCCCCACCCCCCCCCCCCCCCACCCCCCCCCCCCCCCACCCCCCCCCCCCCCCACCCCCCCCCCCCCCCACCCCCCCCCCCCCCCACCCCCCCCCCCCCCCACCCCCCCCCCCCCCCACCCCCCCCCCCCCCCACCCCCCCCCCCCCCCACCCCCCCCCCCCCCCACCCCCCCCCCCCCCCACCCCCCCCCCCCCCCACCCCCCCCCCCCCCCACCCCCCCCCCCCCCCACCCCCCCCCCCCCCCACCCCCCCCCCCCCCCACCCCCCCCCCCCCCCACCCCCCCCCCCCCCCACCCCCCCCCCCCCCCACCCCCCCCCCCCCCCACCCCCCCCCCCCCCCACCCCCCCCCCCCCCCACCCCCCCCCCCCCCCACCCCCCCCCCCCCCCACCCCCCCCCCCCCCCACCCCCCCCCCCCCCCACCCCCCCCCCCCCCCACCCCCCCCCCCCCCCACCCCCCCCCCCCCCCACCCCCCCCCCCCCCCACCCCCCCCCCCCCCCACCCCCCCCCCCCCCCACCCCCCCCCCCCCCCACCCCCCCCCCCCCCCACCCCCCCCCCCCCCCACCCCCCCCCCCCCCCACCCCCCCCCCCCCCCACCCCCCCCCCCCCCCACCCCCCCCCCCCCCCACCCCCCCCCCCCCCCACCCCCCCCCCCCCCCACCCCCCCCCCCCCCCACCCCCCCCCCCCCCCACCCCCCCCCCCCCCCACCCCCCCCCCCCCCCACCCCCCCCCCCCCCCACCCCCCCCCCCCCCCACCCCCCCCCCCCCCCACCCCCCCCCCCCCCCACCCCCCCCCCCCCCCACCCCCCCCCCCCCCCACCCCCCCCCCCCCCCACCCCCCCCCCCCCCCACCCCCCCCCCCCCCCACCCCCCCCCCCCCCCACCCCCCCCCCCCCCCACCCCCCCCCCCCCCCACCCCCCCCCCCCCCCACCCCCCCCCCCCCCCACCCCCCCCCCCCCCCACCCCCCCCCCCCCCCACCCCCCCCCCCCCCCACCCCCCCCCCCCCCCACCCCCCCCCCCCCCCACCCCCCCCCCCCCCCACCCCCCCCCCCCCCCACCCCCCCCCCCCCCCACCCCCCCCCCCCCCCACCCCCCCCCCCCCCCACCCCCCCCCCCCCCCACCCCCCCCCCCCCCCACCCCCCCCCCCCCCCACCCCCCCCCCCCCCCACCCCCCCCCCCCCCCACCCCCCCCCCCCCCCACCCCCCCCCCCCCCCACCCCCCCCCCCCCCCACCCCCCCCCCCCCCCACCCCCCCCCCCCCCCACCCCCCCCCCCCCCCACCCCCCCCCCCCCCCACCCCCCCCCCCCCCCACCCCCCCCCCCCCCCACCCCCCCCCCCCCCCACCCCCCCCCCCCCCCACCCCCCCCCCCCCCCACCCCCCCCCCCCCCCACCCCCCCCCCCCCCCACCCCCCCCCCCCCCCACCCCCCCCCCCCCCCACCCCCCCCCCCCCCCACCCCCCCCCCCCCCCACCCCCCCCCCCCCCCACCCCCCCCCCCCCCCACCCCCCCCCCCCCCCACCCCCCCCCCCCCCCACCCCCCCCCCCCCCCACCCCCCCCCCCCCCCACCCCCCCCCCCCCCCACCCCCCCCCCCCCCCACCCCCCCCCCCCCCCACCCCCCCCCCCCCCCACCCCCCCCCCCCCCCACCCCCCCCCCCCCCCACCCCCCCCCCCCCCCACCCCCCCCCCCCCCCACCCCCCCCCCCCCCCACCCCCCCCCCCCCCCACCCCCCCCCCCCCCCACCCCCCCCCCCCCCCACCCCCCCCCCCCCCCACCCCCCCCCCCCCCCACCCCCCCCCCCCCCCACCCCCCCCCCCCCCCACCCCCCCCCCCCCCCACCCCCCCCCCCCCCCACCCCCCCCCCCCCCCACCCCCCCCCCCCCCCACCCCCCCCCCCCCCCACCCCCCCCCCCCCCCACCCCCCCCCCCCCCCACCCCCCCCCCCCCCCACCCCCCCCCCCCCCCACCCCCCCCCCCCCCCACCCCCCCCCCCCCCCACCCCCCCCCCCCCCCACCCCCCCCCCCCCCCACCCCCCCCCCCCCCCACCCCCCCCCCCCCCCACCCCCCCCCCCCCCCACCCCCCCCCCCCCCCACCCCCCCCCCCCCCCACCCCCCCCCCCCCCCACCCCCCCCCCCCCCCACCCCCCCCCCCCCCCACCCCCCCCCCCCCCCACCCCCCCCCCCCCCCACCCCCCCCCCCCCCCACCCCCCCCCCCCCCCACCCCCCCCCCCCCCCACCCCCCCCCCCCCCCACCCCCCCCCCCCCCCACCCCCCCCCCCCCCCACCCCCCCCCCCCCCCACCCCCCCCCCCCCCCACCCCCCCCCCCCCCCACCCCCCCCCCCCCCCACCCCCCCCCCCCCCCACCCCCCCCCCCCCCCACCCCCCCCCCCCCCCACCCCCCCCCCCCCCCACCCCCCCCCCCCCCCACCCCCCCCCCCCCCCACCCCCCCCCCCCCCCACCCCCCCCCCCCCCCACCCCCCCCCCCCCCCACCCCCCCCCCCCCCCACCCCCCCCCCCCCCCACCCCCCCCCCCCCCCACCCCCCCCCCCCCCCACCCCCCCCCCCCCCCACCCCCCCCCCCCCCCACCCCCCCCCCCCCCCACCCCCCCCCCCCCCCACCCCCCCCCCCCCCCACCCCCCCCCCCCCCCACCCCCCCCCCCCCCCACCCCCCCCCCCCCCCACCCCCCCCCCCCCCCACCCCCCCCCCCCCCCACCCCCCCCCCCCCCCACCCCCCCCCCCCCCCACCCCCCCCCCCCCCCACCCCCCCCCCCCCCCACCCCCCCCCCCCCCCACCCCCCCCCCCCCCCACCCCCCCCCCCCCCCACCCCCCCCCCCCCCCACCCCCCCCCCCCCCCACCCCCCCCCCCCCCCACCCCCCCCCCCCCCCACCCCCCCCCCCCCCCACCCCCCCCCCCCCCCACCCCCCCCCCCCCCCACCCCCCCCCCCCCCCACCCCCCCCCCCCCCCACCCCCCCCCCCCCCCACCCCCCCCCCCCCCCACCCCCCCCCCCCCCCACCCCCCCCCCCCCCCACCCCCCCCCCCCCCCACCCCCCCCCCCCCCCACCCCCCCCCCCCCCCACCCCCCCCCCCCCCCACCCCCCCCCCCCCCCACCCCCCCCCCCCCCCACCCCCCCCCCCCCCCACCCCCCCCCCCCCCCACCCCCCCCCCCCCCCACCCCCCCCCCCCCCCACCCCCCCCCCCCCCCACCCCCCCCCCCCCCCACCCCCCCCCCCCCCCACCCCCCCCCCCCCCCACCCCCCCCCCCCCCCACCCCCCCCCCCCCCCACCCCCCCCCCCCCCCACCCCCCCCCCCCCCCACCCCCCCCCCCCCCCACCCCCCCCCCCCCCCACCCCCCCCCCCCCCCACCCCCCCCCCCCCCCACCCCCCCCCCCCCCCACCCCCCCCCCCCCCCACCCCCCCCCCCCCCCACCCCCCCCCCCCCCCACCCCCCCCCCCCCCCACCCCCCCCCCCCCCCACCCCCCCCCCCCCCCACCCCCCCCCCCCCCCACCCCCCCCCCCCCCCACCCCCCCCCCCCCCCACCCCCCCCCCCCCCCACCCCCCCCCCCCCCCACCCCCCCCCCCCCCCACCCCCCCCCCCCCCCACCCCCCCCCCCCCCCACCCCCCCCCCCCCCCACCCCCCCCCCCCCCCACCCCCCCCCCCCCCCACCCCCCCCCCCCCCCACCCCCCCCCCCCCCCACCCCCCCCCCCCCCCACCCCCCCCCCCCCCCACCCCCCCCCCCCCCCACCCCCCCCCCCCCCCACCCCCCCCCCCCCCCACCCCCCCCCCCCCCCACCCCCCCCCCCCCCCACCCCCCCCCCCCCCCACCCCCCCCCCCCCCCACCCCCCCCCCCCCCCACCCCCCCCCCCCCCCACCCCCCCCCCCCCCCACCCCCCCCCCCCCCCACCCCCCCCCCCCCCCACCCCCCCCCCCCCCCACCCCCCCCCCCCCCCACCCCCCCCCCCCCCCACCCCCCCCCCCCCCCACCCCCCCCCCCCCCCACCCCCCCCCCCCCCCACCCCCCCCCCCCCCCACCCCCCCCCCCCCCCACCCCCCCCCCCCCCCACCCCCCCCCCCCCCCACCCCCCCCCCCCCCCACCCCCCCCCCCCCCCACCCCCCCCCCCCCCCACCCCCCCCCCCCCCCACCCCCCCCCCCCCCCACCCCCCCCCCCCCCCACCCCCCCCCCCCCCCACCCCCCCCCCCCCCCACCCCCCCCCCCCCCCACCCCCCCCCCCCCCCACCCCCCCCCCCCCCCACCCCCCCCCCCCCCCACCCCCCCCCCCCCCCACCCCCCCCCCCCCCCACCCCCCCCCCCCCCCACCCCCCCCCCCCCCCACCCCCCCCCCCCCCCACCCCCCCCCCCCCCCACCCCCCCCCCCCCCCACCCCCCCCCCCCCCCACCCCCCCCCCCCCCCACCCCCCCCCCCCCCCACCCCCCCCCCCCCCCACCCCCCCCCCCCCCCACCCCCCCCCCCCCCCACCCCCCCCCCCCCCCACCCCCCCCCCCCCCCACCCCCCCCCCCCCCCACCCCCCCCCCCCCCCACCCCCCCCCCCCCCCACCCCCCCCCCCCCCCACCCCCCCCCCCCCCCACCCCCCCCCCCCCCCACCCCCCCCCCCCCCCACCCCCCCCCCCCCCCACCCCCCCCCCCCCCCACCCCCCCCCCCCCCCACCCCCCCCCCCCCCCACCCCCCCCCCCCCCCACCCCCCCCCCCCCCCACCCCCCCCCCCCCCCACCCCCCCCCCCCCCCACCCCCCCCCCCCCCCACCCCCCCCCCCCCCCACCCCCCCCCCCCCCCACCCCCCCCCCCCCCCACCCCCCCCCCCCCCCACCCCCCCCCCCCCCCACCCCCCCCCCCCCCCACCCCCCCCCCCCCCCACCCCCCCCCCCCCCCACCCCCCCCCCCCCCCACCCCCCCCCCCCCCCACCCCCCCCCCCCCCCACCCCCCCCCCCCCCCACCCCCCCCCCCCCCCACCCCCCCCCCCCCCCACCCCCCCCCCCCCCCACCCCCCCCCCCCCCCACCCCCCCCCCCCCCCACCCCCCCCCCCCCCCACCCCCCCCCCCCCCCACCCCCCCCCCCCCCCACCCCCCCCCCCCCCCACCCCCCCCCCCCCCCACCCCCCCCCCCCCCCACCCCCCCCCCCCCCCACCCCCCCCCCCCCCCACCCCCCCCCCCCCCCACCCCCCCCCCCCCCCACCCCCCCCCCCCCCCACCCCCCCCCCCCCCCACCCCCCCCCCCCCCCACCCCCCCCCCCCCCCACCCCCCCCCCCCCCCACCCCCCCCCCCCCCCACCCCCCCCCCCCCCCACCCCCCCCCCCCCCCACCCCCCCCCCCCCCCACCCCCCCCCCCCCCCACCCCCCCCCCCCCCCACCCCCCCCCCCCCCCACCCCCCCCCCCCCCCACCCCCCCCCCCCCCCACCCCCCCCCCCCCCCACCCCCCCCCCCCCCCACCCCCCCCCCCCCCCACCCCCCCCCCCCCCCACCCCCCCCCCCCCCCACCCCCCCCCCCCCCCACCCCCCCCCCCCCCCACCCCCCCCCCCCCCCACCCCCCCCCCCCCCCACCCCCCCCCCCCCCCACCCCCCCCCCCCCCCACCCCCCCCCCCCCCCACCCCCCCCCCCCCCCACCCCCCCCCCCCCCCACCCCCCCCCCCCCCCACCCCCCCCCCCCCCCACCCCCCCCCCCCCCCACCCCCCCCCCCCCCCACCCCCCCCCCCCCCCACCCCCCCCCCCCCCCACCCCCCCCCCCCCCCACCCCCCCCCCCCCCCACCCCCCCCCCCCCCCACCCCCCCCCCCCCCCACCCCCCCCCCCCCCCACCCCCCCCCCCCCCCACCCCCCCCCCCCCCCACCCCCCCCCCCCCCCACCCCCCCCCCCCCCCACCCCCCCCCCCCCCCACCCCCCCCCCCCCCCACCCCCCCCCCCCCCCACCCCCCCCCCCCCCCACCCCCCCCCCCCCCCACCCCCCCCCCCCCCCACCCCCCCCCCCCCCCACCCCCCCCCCCCCCCACCCCCCCCCCCCCCCACCCCCCCCCCCCCCCACCCCCCCCCCCCCCCACCCCCCCCCCCCCCCACCCCCCCCCCCCCCCACCCCCCCCCCCCCCCACCCCCCCCCCCCCCCACCCCCCCCCCCCCCCACCCCCCCCCCCCCCCACCCCCCCCCCCCCCCACCCCCCCCCCCCCCCACCCCCCCCCCCCCCCACCCCCCCCCCCCCCCACCCCCCCCCCCCCCCACCCCCCCCCCCCCCCACCCCCCCCCCCCCCCACCCCCCCCCCCCCCCACCCCCCCCCCCCCCCACCCCCCCCCCCCCCCACCCCCCCCCCCCCCCACCCCCCCCCCCCCCCACCCCCCCCCCCCCCCACCCCCCCCCCCCCCCACCCCCCCCCCCCCCCACCCCCCCCCCCCCCCACCCCCCCCCCCCCCCACCCCCCCCCCCCCCCACCCCCCCCCCCCCCCACCCCCCCCCCCCCCCACCCCCCCCCCCCCCCACCCCCCCCCCCCCCCACCCCCCCCCCCCCCCACCCCCCCCCCCCCCCACCCCCCCCCCCCCCCACCCCCCCCCCCCCCCACCCCCCCCCCCCCCCACCCCCCCCCCCCCCCACCCCCCCCCCCCCCCACCCCCCCCCCCCCCCACCCCCCCCCCCCCCCACCCCCCCCCCCCCACACATGTGTGTGTGTGTGTGTGTGTGTGTGTGTGTGTGGTGTGTGTGTTGTGTGTGTGTGTGTGTGTGTGTGTGTGTGTGTGTGTGTGTGTGTGTGTTCCACTACCTAGCAACTTAGGAATTCCTTGGTGGTCTTCTATCCAAATAGTTACCAGGACAGATCCTGCTTAGCTTTCAATATGTGCTTTTAAGTTCTAAGAATACTTCACAGTTTATTTGTAGTTGACCTGACTTGGATGGCTCAGGTTAGCCCAATCTTATTAGTTCTGAGAAACTAAATGGGGTCGGCCCTGGTTAATATTTGGACAGGACACCCCCAAGGAAGTCCAGAGTCACTACACAGAGAAAGGCAATGGCAAACCACATCTGAACTTCTCTTGCCTTGAAAACTTTATGGGATCATCATAAGTTGGCTTCAACTTGATGGCATGTTTACCACCACCAGTTTTATGAATTACAAAGGATCAGTTGATTGACTTGAAAACCAGTTGTTAAAAATATAGGTTATTTGTTTCTGCTTTTCTGATAAGCCAACTGTTCTACAAATATTGAATGAGTAATGTGTCACATAAATTACGTAGCTTCTGTTCTTTCCATATTCATCATCAACTTGTCAGTAAATATTGAGCAAGGAGAGAAAGGAACATTTTATGCAGTTGTTTTTATGCATAAGTGCCCCCTCCCTTTTTCCTGGAACAACAATTCTTCTGTATATAATTGTAGCTAAATAAGGGCTACCCATAAACGAGTAGGCTACCTATTATGAGGCATAGCCCTTTAATCACTGTTAAGGATGGCAAGTTGTAGTTGTTGATAAAACTAGGCACAGAGAATCCAAGCAGTTTAAACAGCAATAGTTATTTATCAGCACCACTCTGCTAGAAGAAATATTAATTGTTTAACCACAGCTTTCCTTAGAATGCAAAGAATTGTGTATTCAGGCTTTCACATATCAGTTGAATGTGAGATAGACTAAGTCATTAGAAAGTCAGCTAAGGAAACAATGTTGGGCCTGTGATATAGGAATACCAACTGCCTTCATTCCCACAGTGACTGGTAGAAATTTGTGGTAATTTGGTTAGGTTTGGTCTGCAAATAGAAATTTCCCTAGACATTGTACATCTGTCATAGAACAGACAAGTGAGGCTTTGTTGCTGCTTACGTCCATTCTGGTTTCAAAATTTCATTATACAAAGCTTATAAGAAGAAATGACTCCTGACTTCAGCTTTCCCAAGGTCTAAAGCATTACCATTTAACTGGTTCTGGTTGGTTTTCCGGGCTGTGTGGCCGTGGTCTGGTGGATCTTGTTCCTAACGTTTCACCTGCATCTGTGGCTGGCAACTTCAGAGGTGTATCACAGAGGGAAATCTGTAACACACTTCCCTCTGTGATACACCTCTGAAGATGCCAGCCACAGATGCAGGCAAAACATTAGGAACAAGACCCACCAGATCACGGCCACACAGCCCGGAAAACCAACCAGAACCAGTTGAATCTGGCCATGAAAGCCTTCAACAATTACTTACCATTTAGTTTCGAAATGGTAGCAGCAGTGGTGTAGGAGGTTAAGAGCTCGTGTATCTAATCTGGAGGAACCGGGTTTGATTCCCAGCTCTGCCGCCTGGGCTGTGGAGGCTTATCTGGGGAATTCAGATTAGCCTGTACACTCCCACACATGCCAGCTGGGTGACCTTGGGCTAGTCACAGCTTCTCAGAGCTCTCTCAGCCCCACCTACCTCACAGGGTGTTTGTTGTGAGGGAGGAAGGGCAAGGAGATTGTGAGCCCCTTTGAGTCTCCTGCAGGAGAGAAAGGGGAAATATAAATCCAAACTCTTCTTCATACTCTTCTAAATGTCGTGCTTGCTTCGGCAGCACATATACTAAAATTGGAATGATAGAGAAGATTGGATTCTAAATGTCCTGTTTTGCTTTGTGTAAGAAGTCTCTTTGTTTTTATCACTCTCAGCTATTTAACCTAAATGTATAATTGGATTAAGGTGCCACAATTGGCGTTTTTTATTTAGTATTTACTTGACTCTAGTTCTTTCTCTGCAGGCCCCCAGAGCTAGCATCAAAGTATGCTAACATCTCAGAGGGAGTTTGCAAACCTGGATATGCATCTGCTCTCATGACTGCCATCTTCCCAAAGTAAGTGTTCTGTTCCTCCAGGTTTGTACATTACCAGCCTGCTCTTCTATTCCTGTATTCCCCCTCCCCACACCCGTGTGACATAAAACTAGTGGCTAAATCCGCTATAATAATTTAAATGGATTCTTGGGCTGTTCTTAGTGATA
Organism: Sphaerodactylus townsendi; assembly: GCF_021028975.2. Classification (NCBI taxonomy): domain Eukaryota; kingdom Metazoa; phylum Chordata; class Lepidosauria; order Squamata; family Sphaerodactylidae; genus Sphaerodactylus; species Sphaerodactylus townsendi. The sequence goes on along the minus strand of NC_059429.1, from coordinate 75,362,855 downwards.
CAAAAACGGTCAGGCAAAGGCTTGTACGTTTACCATCATGGACATAACCCTGAGAAGTGAATGATCTTGCATAAAGAAAGGTATATGTAAATATCTTTTTTCTTATACTGTGGTGTTATAGACTGAAAATATAATGTCATAAAACAAGCTGTTTCTAATGAAATGTGATCTAAGCTACATTGTGAGAAGTTGGATCACCTTTCCTGATGTGTAATCAGAAACTAATTTGGTAAAATCACTTTCTTCCATGATCTAAAAAAGTGTCATTTATTAGGGATAACAGCACTATTAGCTATTATACTGTCTGAACTTCACTATTAAAAAGCTAGTTCACACATCCAGCTAGTTCACACATCCATGTACAATACTGGATTCCTTGTCAAAATGGTTTACTGTCCTGGGCAATCTTTGAAAAGCTGTATCTTTGACCTTTGGCCCTCCAGATGTCCATGGACTATGATTCCCATCAGCTCTGCCAATTAGCCATGCTGGTAGGAGCTGATGGGAATCATAGTCTATGAACATCTTGAGGGCCTTAGGTAAGAGACCACTGGTTTACATATCCTTGTTTTGACATCTTCTGAAGTCCTCGTCCTTATGCACCACATCCTTTTAAATTATAGGCTTGTCAGAATTCCTTGCCAAAACCCTTCAGCTTAGCCTTTATGTTTTCTCAGACAAGAGGAAATGTTTCTTCCCCTTCTCTTCTGTTTTTCCCTCTGGTCGCTTATCTGGACATCCAGTGTTTACCTGCCCAAAACTGAGTCAGAGCTTGTTTGATGACTTCAGCAATTAAATGCAAGGAACTGTGCATGGGGACAGTTTCCATTGAAAATGGTATGTGTAAAATGAGATTAAAAGTTTAAGGTGTTGTACATCTGTGGTCCATTCATATATTCAATTACTTTGTACTGCAGGTCTCAAGCATATGTTAGCAAAATGCATCCTTTTAATTGGTTAAAAAGATAACAGTGATGCGATATTCCTATGTTGAAATATTGTCAAATATATGCATGTACGTAATGGTATACACGAGAATACTGAAGCCAAAATGAGGAAACAGATATCCAGCCTTTGATTTTGAATGTCTTGTGTCTGGAATGGAAAAGATACATAATGGACTTGCTGAGTTCTCGTTCATTGAAGTGATCTTTCTTAATTATCTAAGCACTCCATTGCTGAACAGTGTGTGACCTTTCTTAGGGATCTGGCTCTTTGTATCTGAGACAAGAGCCTCCATTCCTGTGGGAATAGCCTGTGGTGTGCAGGACACAGAAATACTGTACGCTCCTTCTAATTTCTAGGAATATACTGGAAGCATTTCTGCTTACAAATAGGCTACAGTTATGTTCCAGTATGCAAGTCCTGGATATTAATAGGGTTTTTTTTAACCCATGGGTATATTGTACAAACGATGAAAGATTTTACAGTGTGACTTGGCAATGGGGAGCATGTCTGCAATCTAAAAAGAAGACTCAACGATTGGGAAGACAGATGTTGAAGCAAAGATTTGCTTAAAGAAATGTATAGCTTTTTTCGCTAACTTGCTTCCGTAGTGTTTTTAGCATATATGTGGGTATGTTGGGAGATGTGCAATTGCAGCAAAGCTTCAATATGGTTAAGCTTTCCAAGTCAGTAGTATTAAACCATATTAAAAAGTACCAACTTTGCTGCCAATTAGTGAACAGGTATTTAGAATCACAAGTTGGTACTTCTGTATTGTAATGTATTTTTCAGCACAATCAACAGCCTTCTGTGCTTAAATTTGCATATTTTCAAAATCTAGATTCTCCAATCAGAACTAATCACATCACATATTTATGGGTTTGCCAAAGTTTGCATGGCTTTGCTTCCTTTTGTTAGACATTTTGTTTCTATGAGGGAATGAGTTAGGGTGCTTGATCTTCTCCATAAAAATGTGGGGAAGTGAGACTTATGGACCTGTAAGTACATGAGCTAAGGTGGTGGAAGTTTATTTGTAGTGGGTATATCAACTGTGGTGCAGTAGTGGCCCTGTATAGCGACCTCTCCCACAAAAATCATTGAGTGGCTTATCCAGAATACTTAGCTCACACAAATCCTTACATGCAAAGTGAGGTGGTGTACATGGCTATTTCCCGAGGTGAATTAATGATGACCAGGTGAATTAATTACATCCTTGAATGTGATGTAGTACAGGAGAATAATGGAAAATCTGGAGAAAATGTGTAAACCTAGAAGCCTAGAAAGATATTTTTGTTCTACTTTTGGTCGAGGAAGACTCTTGTAAATGAGATATAAAAAGCCACATAGGGAATTCCAGTCTCAAAAATTGGCATATGTAGAGTGTAGCAGAAAATAAGTAAACTCAGACCTGATGTATTTAACCCTCCCTTTTCCTAAATATAACCAAAGTCAGGTGTGGTAATAATTGCCACAGAGTTATGTTGATGTGAGTGCTTTATCACTTTTAATAAAAGATTTTGGCCTTGTTTTATGGTACTAAAACACATTTAAGGAACCTCCAGATTTTTGTTTGAAGATTAAAGAAAGATTATTTGGCTTTGTGTATGTCTTTTCATCCCACTTTTGATTGGGATTCTGCTTTTTTTACTCTGGTAGCTTCCCAGCAGCTTGTTCAGAGAAATTGCATTTTCTTAGGTTAATCCTGAGTGAGTCGCAGGCAATTGTAGAAGACCATCTGGTAAAGATATGTGTTTGTGGATAGACAGATATTGTTTTGCAGTTTTCTCACCAAGTAGCTCTAGTCAGGGAAGTTTGAGGGCTTATCCCTGTATGGAAAATTTGCTCACAGAGCTGAACACAATTATGTCATTGCACTTTGCTGAGGCCTTCTGCCATACTCCTTGTCTCAGTGTTGCTGGGGCCTGTTCAGAGTGACTTGTTTGATGCTTTCAAATCTAATATCTCCTTTCAGCAGCTCAATCATTGTGGACATCATCGTCACTGAACTTGAAGCCTCTCTACCTGACTCCATCAACAGAGGCGACTGCTTATTCATTCGTGTGGTGCAAGTAACAAGGCCCAAGGAAGATCTGTTTCTGTTCTCTCCTTGGAGTCCTTGATCAACCCAATTTTCTCTTAGTGAGTAGAAAGGAAGATTACAAGAGAAACATGTGACTTGAGGCTGTGTCAGCCTCACTCACTGATATTCTTAAAAGGGTAAGGCCCAGTCCCACAGACATTCCAAGAAAAAGTGCAAAGTCATGTTTATGAGTCCCAGCCAATGTCAGAGTAGTGTTAATTAGGAGAACTTTCAGGGCACTACATTCCTCATGTGTCTGTATATGGGGGATAAATTGCTTCCCAAGGAAGAATTAATTGGAGAAAGGTAAGGAAGACGGGGCCAGGAAGATGTGCAGTCTCAGAAGCAGATTTCCCTGCATCCACGAGGAAGAACAGAACATTTGCAGAAAATGTAATATTCCTAGTTCTGAGTGGTAGATGCTTCAGTTATATGTACTATATTGCTGCTCTAATCTGGCTGTGGTATTTGTTAATGATAACTAAGTGTGTGTTGGACAAGGTAAACAAGCTAAATCTGTTGGAGAAGGGCATCAGTACTGTGTATATATGGCTGTATGCCATAGTTTTAACTGTTAGTGTGAAAATATTTGGCTATGCAGGAAGCATATAATGAAACGTCAAGCACTGAGCCCTTAGTGCCTTTTTTAAAGCTATTAACTCTTATTACTCTACTAATTCAAATATTCTTTTAAAGTAAAATTATAAGATTAATTATTTTGCCAAATCCTTGGTAATCTTAAAAGGAAAGATGACATGTACCCACCCATTCTTGAACCATTCTTGATTTGATAGTTTTCATATGGCCATCCAGCTTAGCAATCTTTCTTATGTGACCCTTTCATTCTCCCATCTGCTTCTGGCCATACTTACCACAGCTTCAACCATTTTCAAAGGCCACCCTGGAGCTTGTGCAGCTATAGGTCCTGTCCCCAGTCAACAAAGTGAATACCATTCAGCCTAAAGAGGGCTTTCTGCCTGAATGAGATGTCCAAGTGCTGGATCAGTCAGCCTCCTGCTTCTATACAGTCACTGGTTGCCTTGGTAACTTTTTCCCCAGTTGCATTAATCTTCTCTAGGTTGTGGACACCAGACCAGTCCAACAGGTGCAACAGAACAACAGCATGGAGGTGAATTGTTCATGCAGAGTATTGTGGGTCAGCTAGGATCATCAGGGCCAGACTCCTGCATGACGTTATGAAAGCTTTCAACGGACCAAGCTGCCTGGCCCAGTGCAGGAGAGTAGGCATCAACTCTGCCTACCTCATGCTGTGGCTCCCAATCCAGGAGATGTGCAGGAAGCCCTTCAAACCATTGGTTATGTCCCCCAGCCAGTAGATGAAGCATAACTCCTAGCTAGTCCACAACGCTGTGGTCACAGACCAGACAGACTTGAGGCAGAACACTGCAAGAAGGAGAATATGTTAGTGGAAGACCTGTCATAATGTAGGAACAAACAGTGAATGACTGCCATCTACTAACTGCCTGAATGTATGACTCTAACAGGTTGAACTTGGCTGCTAATCTTGTAGAGCGATGGCTCTAATCTTGTAGGGGTGCCCAGCAAACTCACCTGATGGGAGGCCAAGTGCCTCCAGGCAGGCTAGAATGACAACAATAAATTAGAACTGATTAAGGGAGGACTGGCAGATAGTAAGGAAGCCCTTTACAGCATGAACTGGAGAGGGGTGAAAGCCTGGCAAGGCACACAGGTGCATCTCATTCCTGTGCTTCTGCTTATCAGACCTGGACCTCCTAAGAAGCAGGTACATGGACTTCATGGAGTGTGCAACCAAATGTGGAGATTTACCAGAAAGACCTATAGCTTGTCATTTATCAAATCCTAGCTAGGGTTCCTGCTATGAAATGCTCACATACGTGCCACCTCATCACAATCAATGGCATGGGCCCCTGTGCTATGGCACATGCCACTAAAAAATTGCCCAGGTGATTAAAGGGTATGACCCTCTGTCAGGATAGGCAGATTAAACCAATTAAATATCTCTCTACTTCATCTTTCCTATTTTCCTTTTTTTATCCTTCTGTGGTGACCCTTTGCCACTTGCCATCTTGCCTTTGCTCCAGTGGTGCTCCTTCTCTTTGTTGTTGCTTGTTTTTTTCCCCCGGGGCTCCAGATAGGCAACTGAAAGCCAAATGGGGCCTGGTGTGCTGAAATACTTATATGCTGGCCCTCTGAGATCTATCTACCTTTGGCCTATCCACCAATTGTCTGGCCCGTCCTCCAGTTGGCTGACTGGCTGATAGGACTCTTGATGCCCATAGAAGATGCCCAGGCCCACACAAAGCAGCTGGCGTGTCTTGGAAAAATAGTGCCCACCACAGTGGAACACCTAGTGGAACACAAACTGTTCTTAGGAATTTAACTTTCTGAAGTATAATGGAACAGTGGCAAGCTATAGGAACAGTTGCAGTACTTATAGTTATAAGAGGTATTTTGTTAACAATTATAGTTTGGAGGCTCCAGTTAGACTTTGGACCCTGCAAAGATGGTGCAAGATATACCATTCTTATGTGGATGTTCTAGGAAGTGTCTGCCAGGGGCTTTGTTTAGTCTGGAGAGTATGCATTGAAGCGGAAACTGTTAAGAAAGTCTGCAGTTTTATTGGGCTGTCTAGTGACTGCTGTGTTCGTAACTAAGAAATATGCAAATAACATTGATAGAAGACTGATGGCTACTTTGAGATGAAGCCATAACTTAGATTGGAATTTTCTCAGCTGCTTCTGGATTATTGTGTTTATAGATTAAAGTTTAATTAATATGGCACATTTCTTGCCTTTCAGTGCTAAATGCTTCTGACTTCCTTTATTTCTGTGCAATCAAACTGATCACATGAAATCTCAAATGAAGGAGGTGATTATGCCTGGACATACCCAGAATAAGTCCTGTGTCATTATGGTAAATGGAAATTCAGACCTCTATAATGTTCCATGCTTCCGTTCTAAGATTTTGCAATACTCAGAACTCCCTACAAGCATTTTATCTTGCTGTGTTATTCCAGATTTACCATGAGTCTATATTTTGATTAGAAGTCAAATTAATCCATCAAAGAATAAGCCAGTATCATGATACTGAAATACTTTGAGAGAACATTATGGAAGTAGGGATTATATAACTGATAACATAAATAGTGTACAGTGTGTACAGATGGGTCTTCCCTTGGAGGTTTTGTGTGTCTCCACTTTTATAACCCATTTATCAGTCTTGTGTAAATAAGATAGTTAAGCAACTTCTGGTAGAGAAATCTGTCCAGTATCTATTGTTGATATAACCTGGCATATAGAGATTGATAGTGCAAGAGTGCAGATATAGCAAAAAAGCCACAGAAAACCTGTTTCTGTATCAGGGCCTATTTGTTTTATGAACATTTATTTTATGAGGCAGTCTTCAATTTTATTGGTTTTAAAGTGCTTCAATTAATGTGGTTGGCATAATTATGGTGCCATGGAGGCTGGAGCTGGGGTTGACATCTGGAGAACACTCCAGATTGAAACTGAGAAACAGGCAAGGGCCACACCTGAGCGTGCACATTTTTAGTAGGTTCACTGTAGTCAGTATTTAGGGCTGACTGGACTTGATCTAAGCAACAGTTTTTTAAATAAAAAAGTTTACAGTGAGAGCTCCTGAACAAAAGAGAAAATCCTAATGTTGCCTATGACTTTCAAGCTTTCTAGATTTGCAGTTTCTTCCATTCTCAAAACCAGCCAACAAACAAAGCCCTGGAATCTTCTGGTTGTCATAGCTATGGCTGATTCTGCATGGGCCAATTAAAATGGGTTGAGGCCCTTTTTAAAAGCATTGGGGAGGGGGGGGTTTCCACAGAACTTGCCCCCCCCAATGCTGTTAACCCATTTTTGTGGCCAGAACCCAGGTTTAATGAAAACCATAAATTCTGCGACTTTTCCCTTAAACCCGGGTTGCAAACACTTCCTGCTTGCCTGTGTGAACAACAGCAAGCAGGAAGCATTCACTTCACACACCCTTCCCTCCACCATTATGGTGGATTCCCCAGGCGGCCACCATTAGACGGGATACTCTAATAGGCGGTTGCCCTGCTGTACAGGTAGATTAGGAGGAGTCTCAGGTGGGGGGGATTCTTAGCTACGTGGTTCGCACAGAAACACAGTTTTTCCATGTGAACCGTGCTGCCCTCTGCCTCAGGGATCCCAGCGAATGGCGGCAGAGGCAGCAGAAACAGGTTCCATGAACTTGTTGCTGCCCATGCAGAGTCAGCCTATGAGAAACTGTAATGTCGCATAATCCAGCAGCAATTGATTCTTGAAAACAAAAACCACAGTAAAACTGAAGATGATTGGTACATGTGACACCTCAAAAAAGTATGTTGCAGCCATCAGCCATAGTCTTGTTAAGTTCATTGTATGTATAAAATACTTAAATTAAAGCCATCATGAGAGGTTTGCAAAATAATCCTTAGTAATGGCCAAATCACCTGTGTTTGGAGGCAGAATTTTCTACTCTTTCCTTCTGGTACATATCAGTGCTAGAAGAGCTGTTTGTTCTGGTCAAATAATTTGTACAGTACTCTAATTTGTACAGTACTCTTATTTGGGAGGAGGGGGAGAAGCTGTATAATCTCTACAATAATCATGCAGTGTACAATATGCTTACATGCATTATCTTATTAATGTTATTATCCCTTCATTATGAGGTGTTCAGTGCCTTTTGCTTAAGGCCTCAGTGAGTTTATGGTTCAGCTGGAATTTCCTGAATCAGTTCATTCTCAGTCACTGTTGTATAACCTTAAAGAGAACTTTATTTAATAGGCAAAGGGAAATGTATAGTCACTCGAAGAGTGGCTATGTCTCTACATGTTCTGCCAGTTTTGATAAAGCATGTGGGAAGTTTGGGGATAGTGGCATCACTGGAGACAGGACCAGGATCAGCAGCAGTTATAATGACAGCAAAATTCAAAGGGGGATCTGCCTATATAATATTCCTTAGACTTTGGCCTAGAGGAGGAAGTAGTTAAAATGACTAGACTTCCGTGGTTTCATAAATGTGAGACAAATTAGGTGAAGTGATCAGTTAGCCTGGTGAACTGAACAGTGATTTTGACTTATTTCAAAAGTCTTGCTAGTTAACGAGTCAAATTCCTCTGCTCACAATGGCACTATCCTCTTTTCCAATGGATCTCACATTGGCGGATGACTCCCTGCACCAGAGAAAAGCTGAACTGTTTTGTAGGGTCCAGCCAGCATTACTAATGCCTATATAAACTGGGTGAGGAAAAGTCCTCCTTTCGACACAGGGAGCTCATGACTGTTTCTTTGTGTAGAGAGCACCTACTGTGACAGCCAGTGTCCAGGGCATAACAAATGTCAAGGCCAGTTGGCTAACTAGAAAAGCCTGATTCCAGAGAGTGAGCCCTCAGTCCTAGGATCTAAATTCGCATGCAAAGTATAGATTTGCTGGTATACAATCAAACCTCAGTCTGTTCTGTGTTAAAGTCTTTGTCATCTGGGATGGAAGAACCAACTGTGCTCTGACACCAGCGGTATTCCTGCATGCCATCTCCCTTCCCTTTGCCTCTGATACCAGGAGTCATTTAAAAGATAGGGGTGGAGTAGGCACATGTCATCCAAATAGCACTAACCCAGGAGACCATGGTTTTTAGAAAGTCAGTCCTTTTAAGTCAGGTTCCCTGAATGCTAGTGGGTCTCTTGGGATCATCTAACACATGTTTTGACCTTTCTTCATGGAATACATAGTTACTGGATCAAAAGAGAATAAGGCCCTCTAGGTGGCATTGTTTACCATGTTAATGAGTGCCTTGTGTGTTGCTACAAGAATAAAAAACACCTGATCAGAATAATTCAATTATATTAACTGAAGCTCCTCAGCCATTCAGCAGCTGACTGCAAGAATTCTATTTGAGCTGTCAAAAACAACAGTATTTCTCATCACGGTGAAAAGAAGAAAGTTTGGGTTGGGTATATCACAGTCAAGACAGAAAGACCAAGCACTCCCCAAACCTCATACATGGATCCAGAAGTTGTACACAATAGCCAAACAATTTGAGCTTTTAACACACAGGGAATTGGAGCAAGTGTGACATCCATGACCTCTGCTGCGTTCTCCCTACAATGGAAGAACAGTGCAGAAGTCATGCCTGAAACAATTGTAAAGCAATTGGTTTTAACTCTGCCATAAAACTGCCTCCTTGTTACTTGATTTCCCGGCACCGAATAGCAGGATGCCTCTTCTTGGCAGGTTGTGCTTTGCTTTCTGTCCTGAGAGGACAGAGGGCTACCAAAGGTAAGGCTGAACTGGTTATGAAGAAGATGTGATGCCTAATGTGAGCTGGGGAAAGTCTCAAAGGGTGGAGACAGAGTAAATGTCCTTTCCCCTTTTCCTCTGTTTTCATCTTCCCGGGGGTGGGGGGTGGGGGTTCCAGTCATTGGAGCCCTTATTGTCCTTCTTTGTCTAATACTGATGCTTCTACATTCCTTCTCTCTGAGGAATATGTTCTCTTACCTATAAGTTTCCATAATAGTCAGGACTAGGAGGGAATCCTGACCCATTTTTCCATATTCAGGGAGCTTGAATTTCCACTTAGGATTAGTTTTCTTAGGAGTCAGCCAGGTCAGCACAATGTCAGTTTGAGTTTTATTTTAGCTGGCCATGGTCTGGCCTTTTTCTTCATGTCCCATTGGCTATAAGAATTCACTCTGTGTCTTGGAGCATCAGTCTCCCTGTTCAGATTCTTATTCGGCAGAAAGAGAAAGTGCCTTCCTTGGGAGGAAATTTTTACTCTTGTTTGCTTGGTTGTTTTTTAATCCCATCCTTCATCCCTAGATACTCAGGTCCTTGTCCCTTCTTTTTTATCCCATGGAATAAATTAGGCTGAAATAGAGTGACTGGTACTGGGGTCACTCTATAAGCTTCAGACAAAGCCCCCCCCCCGCCCCTCATCAAAGTCTGACACACTAATCACTGCACTACAGTAGCTTTCACTGTGCTTGCCTCCTGTCCCCAAGCGAAGGACATTCTTTTTTGTTTCAAGATGTTTCCTCATTCATGATGAGAATGTAGGCTTAGGTAAGAAAACAAAAATGTGTTATCAGTATTACTGGGTGGTGGATTGATATGACTGGTAGTACACCTTCCTTCCAACTAGCATATTTACGTGTTCTTACATGAAACTCACATGGAATTCATAAGCAAATGGTTGGCTTGAGCAAATCATCAGTCAAATTCATAGACTTATCAGTGGGTATTAAGCTAAGTGGAATCTCCATGTTTTTGTATTTCATTGATGAGTGAATATTTATAGCTATAACGAGTCAAGAGTGGTACCCTAATATTGTGATGATACATATTCTGGCAAAATAAAAATGCTCCAAAACAGCTCTCAGCTTGGAAAATTGAGTTGATTTCTTGGTTTTCTACAGAACATATAGATTTCCTGGAAGTAACGTGTAATTTTAAAAGTTGCGATATTTATGTGACATACCACTCTCCCATATACAATAGCTTAACTATTGTTGGTTAAAGCTGAGACAACCTTTTGGAGGCTGATTATTAAATATTGACTTAAAGTCGTTTCCCACCCCTTGGGTTTATTGCCTTTATTGCTGACAGTGACAACATATCCAAGTTGGTTAGAAAAAATAATTCTCAAACTTAAACAGTGCGGCTTGGATGCTATACAACTATTGGAATTGGATAATCGTAGAGTAACAGCCCTGGTCTATCAATGTCTCAACAATATTGAAATGCAAACAGATTTCCCCTTGTTAATCGTGTTATATAAACCATTAAAATCCTGGTCAGGAATTTCAGCTGCCCCTTACCTATCTAACATAGCATCCGCAAAATGCCGCTGGGTCTTTTCTAGGGCCCGTTTTGATGCTTTCCTATCAACCAATCTAATGGGAAGATTTCAAAAAGTACCACATCATAGGTGAGTATGTGTTTGCAATTCAGGGGAAGTAGACTCTGTGTCACACATCCTATTGCATTTTGAGCTCCATAAAGGGGAAAGGAAGTCTTTAATTCAACCACAGTTGACTCATTATACAAATTTAATCATAGTCAATTCTGATTCAGTTCTTGTAAGAATTTTATTGCAAGACCGAGTTTCCTTTATATTTCAGCAGGTAGCCAAATTTTGTATTTTGGCACATAATAAGCGTAGATCCAAGTTAAGACAAAGAGCCATACTGTATAATGGTGATTGTAATAATGTTACAAACTGATGATATTTTTTGCGTATAGGTCTTATACTGTGCATTTCTGTACATGTGTATCATTTGATTTTGTTTTTGTTTTCTTTTTGCTGGCCTAATGGCCTAAAACTGTGGTGGTGGTGGGCAACTGGCATGGAGGAGGCTTAACTATCACAGGATCACATTTTTTCTTGTGATGCTTGTTTTGTAACTGTTTCCCCCATTTCTGTTCTGAACACAGTAACAGCATTAAGAGTAGAAGGGGCCTTTCATGAGCAAAACAGAATGGAAGCAGGTAAGTATCTTTGGTGAAGAAGCTGGCTCTCCTGTTTCTTGAGTTCTACAGATCCACAGGCTGTCTGTGAACATTTTTAATCCTGGAAAAATGGAGAAAAATTTCTTGCTGATCTGACTAGCATAGCATTCCACTTTAAATGACTAAATGTGTCTAACTTTGATTCAGCTCCTAAATCATCAGGGGCACCTCTCCTGTGAACCTGTGCTTCAAGCAATTGAAATTGGATGCTTTGCCTGTCAACAGAAATACAGTCAGTTAATAGGGGTGGATTTATTTGTTTTAATTAAATTAATTATTAAACCGCGAAGGGTGGCTTATGGTTTGGAGAAGGAGAGCCGCGTTCTTCCATCTCTATTACCGTGATTGAAAAATTCCTCCTTACAGTAGAAGTGGTAGAGACCTGCTCTGCATGTGAGTCTATAAGCAATATATTTTGCTTTCTTTGCCATTTTGCCATGTGGTTTGTTTTATGGCACTCTATGCAAAGCCAGTGTCCTCTTCTGATGTAATGTATGCTGCCACCTAAGTTCATTCTGACCTTAGAATGTTGCAAGCCTAAAGGGCTAATGGAGACCACAGCATTATTGGCTGGAGAGAATTGCTGGGCATTCTTAACCTGAAGGCATTTGGTGCTGAGGGGAGATTTGTTGAGAATGCCAGAGTTAGCGGGTTATTTTGATATAGATCTGTGCTGAGGGGCAGTTCTGTGAGAGCTGAGCAACAAAGAGTAAGGGCCAATAAGAGCAAATTTCTGTGAAGGAAACTGCGCCAAAGTTCTGTGGGTAATCATAATTAATCACACTGGTGACTTGGTTTAGAGTCTCTGAGGAGAACTCTCCCAGATATGGGGCAGAGAAGCTCCTGAGGGTGGTGGCAGTGTAAATAGGGAAAGGATTAGGTTTTCTGGAGGAAAACCACAAGTCCTTCTCTGGTAAGCACTGTGTGAAACAGACGTCTCAGATGAAGGAGATAGTCTAGGAGTTAGTGGTTTAGGATCTGTGTCGGTTGCATTTAACTGAAGTAAGGAATTAAGTCTTATCAGCACAGGAAACAGTAAAAGAAACACCTCCTGAGGATCAGGATAGTGTTTTTTAAGTGACTGTAACAAACTTGAAAGCACTGGAGTTAGTGACAGCAATTTAAAGATATTGAAACATCTTGTAAACAAGATTCTTCTCTGAACTAGCTTCTTGTATATACTTATTAATGTGATTCTTGGCTTAAAACCCTTCCTGATTTACTTCAATTTTCTTGTAAATAAATAAAGATGTAAACCTTGGTTTGAATTCTACCTGCCCTGGTGCCAATAAGTTACTGAGTGTCTACACAGAGCTACCCATCTTCCTCAATGTAAAGTCTGTGTAGGGGGTAATCTATCATGTCTGGTCTATTCTGGCCTGTTCTTTCACAGCAGCGCAAGTAATTTGGACAGTGACCTTTATGGCTTGTATAAACTTTCTGGCAAAATTTAAATTCAGTTAGCATTGTAGATTGGGCTGGTTTGTAGGGCATCAGTTTTGTCAAATATTCTGAATCCTGAAAAATGTTACAGCTGTTCTAATTTCTCTATCATTTCTCAGCAAACTGGCTCCTCCTCTGATCAGATGCCAGGATTGTTGTTTTGTTTAGAGTGTGTGTTTAAAGTACCCAGGATGTTAAGGCCTATGCAATAGAGTGTTAGACTCCTACCTTTTCTTTTAAAAAAACACATCAAAGGGCTGATAAACTTTATGATAACTGTCAGGGGAGTGATCCACAATTACTGGGAAACTTGCAGGTCCTCATGTATGTTTTTCAGCCTTCTTTGTAGAACTTTTTTTCTAGTTGATCTCTGTTTTGAAAGAGTCTCCCTCTTCCTGGACAAAAGATGAATGCTGTTGTATAACCAGTTGCTTTTGAATGCTTTTTCATTCATATCTGAGAAGTTAATCTTGTGTAAAGGTTTCAATGGTGTTGATGGTAAGAGCAGCCGCCTAACCTTGAGTACATTCCACAGCCCGGGCGATGGGCCAGCTTCATCGGCGGAGACTTTATCTCTGCGCGGGAGATGAGGTCTCCGTTCCCATGGGAAGCCGGGAGGGGGATGGGATGAATAGAGTTATAACCTGTGCTTCTGGCGGGAAGTGTCATTCCTGCCACTGCGTGTACTTGAGCTTTCTAAGATGTCTGAATAAACGGTCTTTTTTCACCAAAGAGCCTTTTATTTCTGCTTCTATGGAATTCCTTACACCTTGTACCTTCTTTGATTAGCCTGGTTATGAATGGAATTACATATTGCTAGATTAATAATAAAGATCAGTAGGCATTTGCTCACATTTTTTTCAAAGTGTAGTTTTAGGTGGTACATTAAACCTAAAGTTATTGCTGAAGCTAATAGTTATTATAATGGAAAATGCTGAAAATGTTAAAATACAGCTGCAGCCTTTTATTGTATGTAGTAGACGTGTAAAAAAGCAAGGAAATATTGGATTATGATTCTTGATGAGATGCAAAAGTTAATGGAAGTTAGTTTGCATTAGTGTGTTGTTAAATATTTTGCCAATTAATGCACCAAAAAAGTCTAATGAATTATTTAAGTATATGGTGATTGTGGCTAGGATCATATTTGCAACAAGATGAAAGCAGAGCAACCTCCAGATCTAACAGAATGAATGAACAAACTAACAGAATACGCAACAATAGCCAAGTTAACATCCTTGATGCATCATAGATTGCCTACAGAATGTAGAAAAAATAGAGTGGGACAATAAATGATAACAATGGTCTTATGGATAAGAAAAAATGTTGTATTTAGATCTTTTTATGTTTGAACATTTTAAAGAGAATATTTGATGATGAAAGCTTTAGATGTTGATAGATGTAAGCTCTACACACACTTTTTTCTGTAATATGTTCTTTGTGGTTTTTTTACATTCTTTATAGAATTAAAAAAAGGAAAGTGTAGTTTATGTGAATGCAAAATTTAAGCAAGGTTTCAGTCTAAAAGGTAGAATGAATAAATAATCCAGTTCTGTTGTTACCCAATTCACCTATTTATTTATTTATTTTATTTATAATTACATTTGTATACCGCCCCATCCCCTGAGGGCTCTGGGCGGTGAACAACAAAATAATATTCCAGAAACAATAATAACAATAAATAATCAATATAAATATACATATTTAAAACATGAAACTACAGCATTCCACTTGGCGTCCAGGATTTAAAACTAACAATAAAAACCCCTCCCAGAGAGGGGGCGGTAGATCTAATTACAGCTCCCAAGATGTTAAAAGGGAAAGAAAAAGAGGGCGCCTCACCCCTCACCAGCTGGCCTCCCCCAAAGCCCGGGTGGGAACAATCCTCAGCCTTACAGGCCCTGGCGGAACTCTCCAAGATCCCGCAGGGCCCGGACAGCTGGAGGAAGAGTGTTCCACCAGGCAGGGGCCAGGGCCGTAAAAGCCCTGGCCCGGGTGGAGGCCAGCTGTGTTACTGAGGGGCTGGGAACCACTAGCAAATTGGGCCTCTGCTGAACGCAGAGGGCCGCGGTAGGGACATATGGGGTGGCGGGCGGTCCCGCAGGCAATGGCGTCCCAGGCCGCTAGCAAGGTCTTTGCTAACACCCATACCCGTGGATGATCTGGAATCTGACTGGCTAAGCCAGTGCAGCTGGCGGAGTACAGGCTGAATATGGTCACGGTGAAAAATTCCTCCTGTAAGTAAACGCTACCGCCACTGCATGCTGGACCAGCTTTAATCTCCGAATCAGGCGCCAGTGCAGGCCAGCGTAGAGCCGAATTACAATAGTCTAGCCTGGAGGTGACCGCTATAAAGTGGATCACAGTGGCCAGGTCCGCTTGGGAGTGAAGGGGGCCAGCTTGTCGGGCCTGACGGAGGTGGGAAAAACGCGAATCTGGGGTTGTATGGGCCACCTGGGTCTCCATTGAAAGAGACGCAATCCAGGTGGAATCCCCAGGCCGCGCAACGGAGGGGCCGGGTGCCACCGAGGCCCTCCTCCTACACCGGGCGGCTGAAAATCCCTAACCTCCCCCTCGCTTCTAGCCAGAGGATCTCCGCCTTCTCGGCGGGTTTAGTTTCTTTAACCCCCCGTTTGTCGCAATTCAAATCCAGCAACCGCTTCCAAACAATGCTGTAGAGTTGCAGAAGGCGTCAGCCGCTCCCCTCTCCATCAACAGAATGAGCTGGAGTGTCATCAGCATACTGGCGACAGATCAGCCCAAAGCTCCATACCAACCGAGCAAGGGGTCGCATATAGATATTAAATAACAGTGGGGATAGGAGCGCCATCTCTGGGGCACACCGCAACAAGCGTGGCACCTTCGGGAGGCCTGATCCCCACACCATTAATTTGCTTAATTCGGTCCCGGAGAAACGAGATAAATCAATGAAGGACAGTGCCCTGCACTCCTGAAGCCGCCAGGCGGTGGGTCAAAAGGTCGTGATCGGCTCACATCAAATGTTCGCAGTAAGATCTAACAATACCAGCAGCACCGATCCGGCTCGGCCAAGCTTTCGCATAATGGAGCGTATCTGGTGACGGCTACATTTAGAACGGTTCTCGACGGCCCATGCCCAGCACGGAAGCCGGACTGGAAGGGGTCAAAAGCCAATGTGTCCTCCAGGAAACCCTGGAATCTGCTCTAACATTCACTCTCTCAACCACCTTCCCCAGAAACGAAAGATTCTGACGGGGCGGTAATTAGCCAGATCTCCTTGATCTAATGATGGTCTTTTTAAGAGTGGGCGGACCACTGCCTCCTTCAACTCTGCACCAGGAAAGACTCCCTTTGCTCAAAGGAGCCATTGATAATATTCAATAGATTTGGGGTCGTAGCTCCTCCCAGCAAACTTTAACAAGCTTTCAGGAGGGCAATGGATCCAGAGGGACAGGTAGTAGGTCTAACAGCAGCCAGGGCCCTGTCAACAGCGGCTTCAGAGAGCAGGGCAAACCCGAGGCCAAACAAGGGCCAAGAAGATGACAAGGGAGCCTCCAGTTCCACTATAGAAATTGCTTGAAGAGTCAAAAAAAAGTGGCCCAGGAAGGTCCTGGCGGAGCCGATGTGACTTTATCTGCTGAAAAAGTCTCATAAATGCCTCACAGCCTACAATAGCCAATTGATCATTTGTGGACCCCTGAGGGTAGAGAGGTCGTTTAAAGACCGAATCCTCTGGAGACAATTGTGCCGGGCGAGAGCTCTGGTGAGAACCGGAAGAGAGGAGGAGAAGAAAGCTCTCTTCGCCTCCTTCATCAGCCAACTCATAGGCCTTCATAAGCGTCCTATAAGATGTTCGCGCCGCTCCGTCAATGGAGACTTCCTCCACTTCCGCTCTAGACAGCGATCTGAGTTCTCGTTTCATCTGGCGTGAAGCTCCCTCGGTATACCAGGGGCCAGCCGAGAACGTGGACAGCTGAGGAGTCGCTGGGGAGCTAACTATTTTCGATCCAGCATCGGCAAGACGGGAATTCCAGTCTGCCACCTGCTCATTGAGTGTGCCCGGCAGGTTCAAGGTTCCCGCAGAGCATTCAGGAAACCAATTGGATCCATAAGTCTCCCGCGAAGGCGGACATAAATCAGTCCGTCATTTCCTAGACAGGGGTGGTGGGGCATGTCCACCCGACACCTTCAGGGCATAATAGGTGGGACCATGGCACTCTGTCAATAGAGGAGATCACTGGCCATATCAACCCCTGAACCAAAGACCAAATCCAGAGTGTGGACCCGGCCTCATGAGTGGGGCCAGAGTTCATCAAGGAGAGGCCTAGATGCGCCATGGATGACATTACCCAGGTCCGCCGAGCTACTGTACAAGAGGCAGTGCGGTCGACAGGCATGGACATTGGAAGTCACACCAAGACAACCAGTCTGGGAAACCGCAATGCCCAGTCAGCCACCACCTCTAGCAACTGTGGCAGGCCACCTCCTGGTGCGCTAGGCGACCCGGTACACCAGGAAGGGCCGGCCCAACACTCTCCGAGACCAATCCATTCCAGGCGAGCACACTCCATGCCAATGGATCTCTCTGGGACAGGGGGCAGCCCTAAAGGGGATAGAATCTCCGGATGAACAATGCCACACACCGCCCCGGCCCTGTGTTGTTGAGACTGCAGTGGAGAGCGCGTGAAACCTGGGGGGTAGTAACCTCGGCGCAAAGGCAACAGTCTCGCCTTGGCGTACTCCAGTTTTCGGTGACACAGGCCATGGAGTCCATCTGGTAGCTCTCCGAGAAAGTCCCGGAGTACTGTGGTCTTATTATATGATGGGCCTGGCATTAATCAACACCAGGGGCGAAGCGAGGGCGTGTCTCTGGAGCCTTCTGCCACCCTCTTGCATTGGGATAGGGCCCGGAGGTTCAGAAGGCTGGCGAGCATAAGCGGTATCTCGACCGCCTTCTCATCATGCGGACGCCGCCTACCGCTATACTTACCCCGGGTCCCATCAGTACTGGGATCCCCTAGCCCCATAGGTGGCTACCATGTCCCAATCGCCCCCTTTATCCTAAAACCCGGCTAAAAAACAAACAAACCCCACTCTTGCCACTAAACTGACTCTTAACTAATTAAAGCTAAAACTATCTATTAAGCCAAGATTGATATACCTAACTACACCTTAACCTACACAGTCTGCTAATGAAAAATGAAAGAGGGACAAAAAAGAAACCAGAAAACAGAAAAAAACAGAAAAAGGAGCGAGGTCCCCAAGCAGATCTTTAGTAATAGCACCCCCAATGCTCCCACCCAGTGGGCTGCAGTATATACCCAGAGATGGAAAGCGTAGGTATTGCCAGGTGCTTAACAAAATACAAAGAGAAATGTCAATTGTGAGGGAGGCAAATATAATAATAATAATGTGGGGCCAGATAGTAATGTCATGGGGCCAGAAAGGGGTCTGCCAATGGAATAGGGGGTCCTGCTGCCACCAGGCCCCTGCACCCTTAAGGGTGAGCACAGCCGCGATGGATCCCAAGTGGCTAAACCGCGGGGCTCACACCACCGCCGTGGTGCGCCACTCATGCTTTGCTGAGTCGCCAAGTACGGAAGGGGCTCATGGAGCTGATGATGAGATGGCAATATGGCAACAGTCAGAGGAAGCAGCAACAGTGCCTCTGCCACCGGCACTGGATCTTAAACACGCCACCTAGCTCTGACAAACTGCACCATAGACCGGCTTGCACAGCTCTCCCACAGTCGGCTTGCCGTAGTCAAATAGGGCAGCCAAGTGCCTAGCTCCCAGGAGTCGTCTTCTGCACTATACGTAGATCGAATTTATGACCTCACAATAGTCCCACTGTCCTCGCTGCTCCATCAGCCAACTCTCCACACACTCCAATTCTTCACACACTTCAAACCTTCCGTTGCTGCTGCTGCCGTGGTCCCCCATGCCCTCTCGATAGCAAGCCAAGGCAGGGCCTATGATCTCAGCCTCTTGCAGCAGGCGTTGTGCTCTGATCGTTCCCAGCGCGGCTTAGGGCATAAGTAGAGGCCGAAAAGAAATAGTCCTTGACCAGCTCTCGCTGGGGCTTCCCTGGCACAGATGTCGAGCCGTCGGGAGGAGCGCCTCCAACGAAGCACTCCCAGCGAAGCCGCAACAAAACCAAGCCGCAACCGGGCTACAACGCCCCAGCAGCCCCGTCACAACAGAGCCGCAGCACCCAGGCAACGCCCCGCCCCAGAGCCAGCTGCCCAGCTGCGGCAGCAGCCGGCAGGCCGAGCAGGCGACAGGCAACAGGCAACAAGCGATGGAAGACTCAGCAAGGCAAAAAACAGAGCCGGTCCAACAGGGGCCAAAGAGCCGCGGAAGCCGGAGGCTGGAGGTGCCGAGAGAGCGAGGGAAAGAATGTTCCGTCTCACCTCCAAGTCCAACACACCACCCGGTATTTTAGGCGGTGCCTCGCTCAGCGTTCAGCGCTAGTTGTTAAGCTGTTAAGTTGTTAAGTAAGTAAATAAAACCAGTTGTTAAGTTGTTAAGTAAGTAAATAAAACCAGTCCTAAAGTGTAACATCCCAATGGAAGGTGTAAAAACTCACTCTCAGCGGGCTAAAGGCGAGAGACGGTTCTTTAAAAAATCATTGTAACGGAGCTCCACTATCGAGCTCCGTCGTGGACGCCATCTTTACTCTGAGTATTTTAGCTATGTCATCCATAGTTCTGCAAATTGTTGTCAGTGAGAGCCAGTGTGATGTGATTGTTAGAGTGTAGGACTCGGTTTGTAGGAAATCCTTGCTCTGCCACAGAACTTGATGGGCGTTGTTGCTCTCAGACAAACTTACCTCACAGGGTTGAAAGCTGGGGTAGGGCGGCTAATAAATCTAAAGTATGTATGTATGTATGTATGTATGTATGTATGTATGTATGTATGTATGTATGTATGTAAGTAAATAATAAATAAATAAATAAATAAATAAATAAATAAATAAAAAATGGAGAAGGGGAAAATGATATATGCCACTCTGGATCGCCATTGGGAGAAAATTGATTATAATTGAAGGAAGTGAATACATTTAGCTACATACTTAATTCAGCAGAAAATTTCATTTACTAATAAAACATGATGTTGCTATTAGTTCATTGTCATCACAAAGGGCTTTTCTGCACCCTCAGCTTTCTCCTGATTTTCTTGGGAGCTGATCCACAACTACTGAAATGGGCAAGGTTCTTCTGCATGTCTGCCCTCCCTCTTCATTTTCACAGTTGTGTAGTTTATGTTCTTCCACTTGTGCCTTAAATAATGAAGCTTTTCAAGGGAGAGTACTGTTACCATTGGTGCTGTTATTGGTGGCATCACAACACCCCCTTCTTTTGAAAACAGCACTAAAATATTGATATTTCACTGGTTCATTGTAACAATAGGCTTAGCAGGTTCTCAAGATTGCCAGTTTTCATTTCCTCTTTCCTCTTCCCTCACGGGAAACGTACATCTCCCCTAGGGGGATAAAGACAAAGACTTACCTTTTAAAAAAATGAAAGCTGGCAGTTCAGAGAACCTGCTAAGCCTATTGTTACAGTGCTCCAGCAATATATTATTGACTTTTTTATTTTAAAAAAAGGAAAAAAATGCTCATCTAAAGGGTGCGGGAGGGAAGAAGTGGTTTGACCACAACAGTTCAATCATCAAGGAAACCCGCAGAAATGTCATCTTCCAGCAAAACATTGGGGTAAAAGTGGTCTCAAAGGAGCTGGAGAAAAGCAGAAAATCTGAAGTGAAAGCTAAAGGCACAAAAATGTATGCAGAAATTGGAATAAACTGAAGTGGTGTGGGATCAGAATCAATGGAAAAAACTTATGAGTAAAAGTTCAGTCAAAGTAATTCCTTGCCTTATTAACCCATTTGCCTTCTGAATTGAATTAGTCAGTTTTCCCCAGCCAAATTAACTGCTCCTTTGGTTTATTATAGAGATTGTTTGCCTTTTTCCTAGAACTGTTTGTTCCCAACAGTGTGTTTTTGGATATGTTTGTATGTGCTGGGAGGTTTTTTTTTAAAAGGTCACCTTGGGTTCAGAAAAGTTTAGAGAGCAGCACGACACCAAAAATAGACTCAAACGGATTGAGAAGCTGATTGAGCTGTGAAGTCCCCCCCCCCCTTTGTCAAGCTTTCACTGGGACTGTATTATGATACCACAATAAACAGGGATCTGTCTGTGATGGTCAACAAACACCTCTTGTTTTTGGCAGTGGGAAGGAGACTTTGATCCTGCCCTCCCATCAGAAGAGCTTTAAGGTGCCACCCAGATGGTCTAAGAGAGAAAAGGCGAAGGGGTTTGAGAGGTCCCAATTCCACCTCTCACTGGCTTTCCTCCTGGTCCAACCTCGAGTGAATAACTGGGACCTCTTCAGCAGCTTCTCTTCCCAGCCCTTTTAAAGGCAGCACTACAACTTGCTTTTGCCTGTTGGCCTTTTACAAGGAGACCAGCTCTTGCAAGATGCCAGAAGCTATTTTGCCAGTTCTTTGATTTGGACCCCCTCCCTGTGTTTCCCATGGAAATGCCACCAGTTACAGCATATTGCCCCATGTGCTCCCTTCCACCTGTACCATTAGACATGTAGACTCTATAACCCCAGATCACTCATCCAGAACTCCAGGCAATAGTGGGAAACTGAGCTCAGTGTCAGGGGAAATGTCTTGTTTGTCTAGCTTCGAAAATGGACATGCATGCCTTTGGGGGTGGGTGGGACAGAATGTGTGGTTTAGGAATCTTTTCCTGGTTAGTAGGCAAGTAAATTATTAGGCTATCAGTTAGTACCTCACTTTCCCTAAAACAAGACATTGGTAGCTTCTAAAATGGCTGCCAGGGTACAAGTTTAGCCAGGGTAGAGTTGGCTGACCACCTTGATCTAACAAACTTTGATGGTGACTTGTTAAAAGGGTAGACTCTATGGTGGCTTTCCCTTGCATCAGTGGCTAGCATTCAGGATCAGGGATTCACCATACTCACTCCCTGACACACTGTGCTTGTGTGCTCAACTTCATTCTCATTTTGCCTTGGAGGACAATTAAAACGTTCCTGGTTTGAGAAGCCATTAATCAAAGCTGTTGTTTTCATGATCTCCTAACTTAACTGCAACCCCCCTCCCTAAAACACTGATTCTAAACTGCAACTAAATGAAGGTTTAGAATCTCAATTTGTGGAAAGAATACAAATACCAGGTTGTCTAAAAGCCTACACATGTGGACCTCATATCAAATTGGAATGTAAGTTAAGGGTTCTCAAACCTGGAAACTTTCTGTTGCACTCTATGTAATACGAAAGGGAAGAGAAATGAGGAAAATATGTTAGCATAGCTGTAAGCTTGTTCGTTTGTATCACTGTCACACCTCTGTTGTGATATTTGAATGCAACCTGCCATAGTAGCCCTAAAATTAAATTATGATACAGCCAATTCCTTTGCTATTTTTGAAACGTGGTTGCTTTTCTGATGCTTACATTCATATGGATGACTATAATAGAAGTATCAAAGGCCTTCTGGACACTAATACACAGAATAATGATAACCATTTGCTTTTTTGGTCCCTTCAATTCTGTAATATATTTTACCGTTTCAGTCTTTTGACAATCCACACTACTTTTTAACTTTTTGTCAGCATCTTAAAATGAATGAAGTTCATAAGTTTTTATCACCTTTGTCAGCATTTGGGGCATTCATTTCTGATTAGACATAGTTGGTCACTTTTAACTCCTCCAGGTCTTAACTCGATTCCTCCATGGAAACAGGCACCCATGCAAAGGGAGAAACCAGGATAAAATAAACCCGGATTTTTAAATACCAAATGTAACCCAGTATAATTATGCTGTGCAGAATTGACCTAAGATGATCTTATGCGTGTCTGCATAGAATTTTTTTTTAAAAAAGGAAAACTATACATTGCCGGAATCAGCAGAACTAAATACTTTTGGGACTGAAAAGGCACCCAGGAATGGAGTCTGCAAGGCAAATGTCCTGGGGCAACCTTCAGCAAATAGCGGCAGGGTGAATAATTTCAGCTGCACCCAAGATGTGAGGTGCAAGCTGAGGGTGAAACTGATCACAAAATGGTCAGGTGAGAAAAATAAGACACCTCCTGAACTCTGCATTCTGCACAGCCAGGCAGGAGGCATCTTGCAGGCAACATAGGGGAAAAGGTGCACTTTAAAGCATTCTAAAAAAAATATCCCTTGAGCAGAAATAAGGTGTCTTGAAGACAAAAGCTGTGTGGAATTCCTTTCCAAGGTCCTCAGGATGTCTTGTTTGTCCTGTGCAGAATGGACCTATATGTGTGTAATTCCTAACATGTTCCTGATGTATTATTTTGACTAGTTCATCATTTCTCTCTTTTCCACATTGCTTGACCATGTTGCTGCAATGTCTACTAATTTTCAGCATGAGCTTTATGATGTTACATTGTTTAATCTGGATGAATAAACATTATACATCAGCAAGTCTGATAATAATCTCAGATTGAAACAGTTGAATGTGTTGCCATCTCAAATAATGCAGGAATGTACCTTGGAAATGCCTGGAATAGACTTTGGCTTTGTGAAGTCTGAATAATGCAATCAAACAGGCAATAAATGGCAAGCACTTGGCAAGGAAATGTAACACTTATGTATTCTGGACTGTCTCGCACAAATTTCACAAAGAAATGCTGATTGGTCAGCATTACTTTGCAGGGAATATTTTGGCACAGTATATTAGAAATGGGTAGATATTTTGGACTGATTCTGATACAATTTTTTCATTCATGGAAGAATACATGTGAAGAATATTATGCTGGAATGCAAATACCCTCATTCAGAGTTAACATTTTTCACATGTATTCCCTCTGTGGAGGGAAATAGTTACCTAGCTCACACCTTATGTGGTTCACTTGTGTGTGTATATGTGTGTGCATACACACACACGCGCGTGTGTAGCCAGATTATTCATGGATAATATTTTAATATTTTTATTTTGAAGTAAGAATTGATGTGATAAAGAACGAAAAGTGAACAATGTATGAGGATTGATTGAAAAGAAACCAGTTGCCCAAATGGCTGAAGAAATTGTAAGAAGTAAGAGTTAAGGAACACATGATAAATGTTGCCTGTTTGTGAGTGTGGCTCATGTTTTGAGCCATACCTTAAGTAGAAAAAGTGTGTCAGACTCATGACCAAGCCATACCTCATAAAAAGACACCATATTTCTAAACTGCTGGCCTTCCATGGAGGTGTGGGCGGGCGGGCGGGCGGGCGGGCTGCCTGCCTGCCTGCCTCCTACAACAAGTTGTTTATGTTCCATAGTGGCAGCCTGTCATCCGGCAGCACTGTTACATTGTAGAAAGTGGTAGGCTTGCCTTCGGAGCAAGGTGGAAGCTATCTTAGTTAAATGAAGCAGCACTCAAAAGAGACTTAAGAGGACTGTTAGGAATTTGCAGAATGGACAAAGCAGCAGGTTAGCCAACATTACTAAGCAGCATAGCACTGGGGTGGGGGAGGGTTGACCCATGTCTAGATGAAAGAATGTGAAGAGAACCTTGTCTTCAAGCATCCAAGGCCCTCTCAGAATTCAAGGCTGGAAGAGAAGTGAAATAGGGAGTCCAAGGCACTGGAGTTCACCTTTACATACTTTGGTACCAAAAAGATTACTTGACTGATTCATTTGCCTCTGGGTTTTCAGGTTTTCTGTTCATCCATGCTGGATGCACTTGGGCCTAGCCCTTCTCCGTCTCCTACTCCAGGAGAATATCAGTATGCAATGAAGACCTTTGATATAGTAGCACTAGAGTTGCCAGTTTGCAGGCAGTGGCACAAGGTTTCCCACTATTACAACCGATCTCCAGGTCACAGAGATCAGTTCACCTGGAGAAAATGGCCACTTTGGAAGGTAGACTCTATACCCCATTAAAGTCCCTTCCCAAACCTCACTCTCCTCAGACTCCACTCCCAAAATCTTCAGATATTTCCCAACCTGGAACTGACACCCTTAAGTGGCACTGTTTGAACCCATCATCATAGTGAAAATGACAGTTTCATATTCAGTTCCAGCATGGAGTCGGACTGTGGCTCAGTGGCAGAGGCGTAGCTGGGCATGAGTGCGCCCAGGGCACATTCTGTGTTTTCTGCCCCCCCGGCCCCTCCCCTTCTCCACCATTTACCTTTTCCAGCAAGCAGAAAACAGCTTTCTGACAGCAGAAAACGGGCCAGGCTGGTAGGGTGGGGCCAGGCCGGGTGGGATGAGGGGGGAGGGAGGTGTGATGGGGTAAATTTCGCACCCCAGGCCAGCGCACGGTGCAACACTCCCCCCGTCCCCTTGTAACTACGCCACTGCTCAGTGGCAGAGCATCTGCTTGGCAATCAGAATGTCCCAGGTTCAATTCCTTGCAACTGTAGTTAAAATGATCTGATGATAGGTGATGTGAAAGACCTCCACGTAAGACCATGTAAGACCACTGCCAGTAGGCAGTACTAACTTATAAAGGCTAGTGGTTTGATTCAATATAAGGTAGCTTCATTTGTTCATGGGTAGCAACTGCTCTGAATATGCTATGTAGGGATTGCTGGTCCCTGCTGTGGGAAAGATGGAAAAGTATTTGGAAGATAAATTTCTGGTATTAATTGGTGGTAGTTGCTGAGTTGCTGTGAATTTTGTGTCATTTTTCCTCACATGTTTCTCTTCAGTAGTACAAAGGAAGTCCATGTCCTTACTGGCCTTTTTTTAGCAATGGAAAGATCACCATGGAGAAGACAAAAAGAGCTTTACGCATGAATCTTCCTTGTGAATTCTTTTAATTTGTATTGTACACTGCGAATAAAACAAGAGAGAACTTTAAATGGTTTGACTAGGAAGATAAAGTATCTGTAGAACACTGAAGATTTTATGCACGGGCTATAATTTAGTTTCATATCTTGGTTTCCATCTTAATGTTCTCATAAGTGGATTAACTTTCCTGGAAAGAACACAATATTCTGTATCCTCATGTGAGCTGCAAGGAAGTAAGAGAGTATAATTTTGTAAGTGTGAAGATCAGAGCTGTGTATTCTTCTTGGGTTCCACATCAGAGAAAAATATAGTCCTTTCATGTACCTTTCTTAAAGGACCAATGCTGCATAGAGATTTCCCATGTTGAGGGATAGCTGTATGTTTGTAACCTGACAATCAGCATTCTGGGCCTAATAGTGATAATCTTAGGCAGAAATTCTTATTAATGTTATGTTATTTGCAACATTTATGCCCTGCTTTTCTGCTTCCACCAGTGCTACTAAGGCACCTCATGGATTAAAACCATACCTAATAGAAACTAATATTAAAACAGTAAAACCACACCAAACACATCATTAATACAATTAAAATCTAAGTTACAAT
Organism: Sphaerodactylus townsendi; assembly: GCF_021028975.2. NCBI lineage: Eukaryota > Metazoa > Chordata > Lepidosauria > Squamata > Sphaerodactylidae > Sphaerodactylus > Sphaerodactylus townsendi. Next base: position 75,336,509 of record NC_059429.1, on the reverse strand, counting down.
GCACATACAAAAACATTTAAACAGCAGTTAAAACAGACCAAAAAGGAGGGATCACTGAGGAAACACTAGACAAAACGAAAAAGTATTCACCCACTGGAAGAAGACAATAACAGAAGCAGACAGATGAATCTTCCTGAAGAGAGACTTCTGCAGCTCTGGAGCAATGATCAAGAACACCCCCTGTCTAATCTCAGAAGATGCATGTGGACTGATACTGCATTGAACAGGGTGTTAGACTAGATGGCCTGTATGGCCCTTTCCAACTCTGATTTGTGACAGTTCAGTCTTAGCTTTCCTATCTAGTTATCCAAACTAGTAATTTCATTTGTTCCACCTTTAATTAAAATTGTATTATTATAGTCAATTATCTGTGGGTCACAGCAGGAATGCTTGGGGTGGGGATAGAATACTACAGCCAATTAGATGTTTTTTGAATTTGTAAAGTTTCCAAGTGACTGGAAATAACTGTATTGTATCTCCTTGCAAAGTATTTGTTTTTCAAGTAAGCATTTGCTTGATACTCAGGTGTATTACTGGCATCTGCATTATAATTCAATCAGAAAGATCTTTTCTGATTTGATTGTTCACCTGCTTTTCATCAGAAATTGGAGTCTATTTCTGGGCAGTAATTTCATTAGTACTTTACTCCCTGTGATTTGTGCTGGGTTTGTGCTTCGATCTCACAGTTTGGTCAGTGCCTCTCAGTCCAAAATATTCATCTCTGCTATCTAGGCCTCCTTATCCTAACCCTGAGCTCTGCTGTTCTTCCTGCTATTCTTGTGCAGTCTGTCAACATACCCCAGTCTTAGTCCTCAACATTTGATGTATTTAGACTTTCAGTTGTCTCGTACAGAAACTGTCTTTGATTGTAAGATGGAATCCAGCTTAAGCTCTGTTTACATGATTGTGAAGCAGTTGGAATTCAAAGATGCTAAGCTATATAAGGACATATTTAGGGTGTTTTTGTGACTTACAAAGCACAAAAATGTTCTACAGCAAACCATTATGAAAACTTAATCAAATGGCTCAGTACTACCCTGTTTCCCCGAATATAAGACATCCCCGGAAAATAAGACGTAGTAGAGGTTTTGCTGAAGTGCGAAATATAAGGCATCCCCCAAAAGTAAGATGTAGCAAAGTTTTTGTTTGGAAGCATGCCCGACGAACAGAACACAGAAATATAAGACATCCCCTGAAAATAAGACATAGCGCATCTTTGGGAGTAAAAATTAATATAAGACACTGTCTTATATTCTGGGAAACACGGTAGCAGCAGTAGCTATATAGCATTATTCTGGGTCAGCTAAACAGGTGTGTGGAGTAATTCAGCACTTGTTGTACATAAATTTCTTTGTAAACAGACTGAAGCCACCAATCTGGTTTTCTTTATGATTAATACAAGATTTTAAGGGGAGGGGTGAGGTTCTGCAGATGCAAATACTTATTTGCATAGGGATAAGTAAAATAAGGACTACAGGGCATGTCTGGTTTGCTAAGGCTCTCTTCCCAGTATGTATGCACTGCAATGTAGTGACTTCCCCAGTGAACCTGCCAGTCAAGGAGAAAAATGTGTATGGGAGAGCTTTTTTGAAAATAGAAAATTTAGTGGGCCAGATCCAGCGCATAGATCTTCACATTCCCTTCTCTCTCCAGTTCATTTATTTAAAAAACCTTTCACCTAAATTTATTAAAAACATATTTAAAACTTTCACGTAATCTCAGAGAAATTTGCAATGTTATCACTGCAGGGTTTTATTTTAAAAATGGAAGCCCTTTCATCCTTAACTTGCCATTTAAATATTTTTAAACTCGGCATGTAACGTGTTTTGTGTATTAGGGAATGGAAGCAGGAAAAAGGGAGACTAAATGAGCCGTTTCTGCCCATCTCCTTTAATCAAGTCATCCCTCTGTGGTTAAATGTGGCTCCCAAACCTGGGATCTTACTGCTTGACTCTGCAACTGCCAGAGGGATATGTTATTTTCCTTCTTTCCATGGCCGTTTCCGCACGAATGTGGAAGCGGCCGGGTCGGCATACTCGACACCGACCCAACGACGCTAGGACCGTCCGCACGGACGGTCCTAGAAAGAGCCGGGCAGCCGGCGCCCGGCTGACCCGGCATGTCCCCGGGCCTCTGGCGTGTCACCGAGGCCTAGGGACACGCCCCTCTGGCCCTGCACGCCTGCTCCAGCGGCACAGGGCAGGGGACGTGTCCCCAGGCCTCAACGACGCGCCGGAGGCCCGGGGACAAGGTAAGTACAGGGAGCGAGGGGGGGGGGAATCGCCAGGAAGCCGCTGCCGTTCGCACGGCAGCGGCTTCCAGCCGGCGTTTCCCCACTGGGGAAACGCCAGCATCGGGATGGGCGGCCGGCACAAGGGCGGCGCGGCTGCGACGCAGCTGCGCCCCCTGTGCGAACGGCGGCCTGGGGACGGCATTTTTGCCGTCCCCAAGCCGCCGTTAATGGCCCGTGCGGAAAGGGCCCATGATTGAGATTTCCTTTCATGCCAGCTTCTTGACCGCTACTGTACTTTATCTGCATTTGCCTCCTTACCAAAACCGGTTCCCTCACTATCTTGCAGATGGAGAGGATTCAGGCATGTGATCGACTGTCATTTGTAGCTGCCTTGGCTCTTCATTTCCACATCAGATGTTTGTTCTCAAAAAACCCCACAAATTAAAATCAGTCTGTTTTACTGCTGGGAGACCTTGGCCTGTTCTTAAAAGTTCTTAAAAGTTTAGAGGAATGGCAGAGGCTTGCCCAGAGTGACTGAGTCTTTTTCACAAAGACAGTCTTGTGTTTGACAGTCTTGTGTTTTCCATGTAAGGTAGCAAGGACTTAACTTGAATTTGTACTCCAGGGTACATTGTTATAAACCCTTTTGTTCAAAAGCTGATGGGAGCAGCAAATGACAGTGGATGTGATCTTAAAGTTATTTGTCCTGCTAAAATGCTTTGTACTTGGGTTATGGCTGGAATAAAATGAAAACATAATCTGTTTAATGAGTTTTGAACATTGAGCATTGGCAAATGGGAGAAGTTTATTGACCAATTTAATAGTTTTTAAATCTTGGCATTTTGAACTGGTCAAACTGGTGTCCTTTAAATAAGTATGTAGAAGTCAAGTCTTGTTGGACTAATGAATACTTGTAGCTGTGCCATATTTAGAGAGGATTTAAATGACAAACTTTGGACTGTAAAGTACAGTGTCTTGTTCTGTGGACCTCTCCAGTAAACAGACTCAGTGGATATGAAATCAATTTATTAATTGGAGTTCAAACAGCTTACACTTCAAAGGACTTTGCCAAAACTAAAGCTTTCCCTGCCAGCCCACTGGCCACTTGGTTCCTACATTGCACCCCCTCCCTTCACTGAGTTGCTAAGTAACACCCCTCCCCTTTGTCTCCCACAAACTGTTCCCAAGCCTGCACTTCTCCAAGACCGCACTCCGAGATAAGGATCAGGTGCGCCCCTTTCAGTTAAGCCCATGTGTTCCTATATAGCATAGTTTTCTACTTAACTTTTTACCTAACGTAACTTTCTACTTAACTCCCTAAATGGAATATCTCTGTGCCCTCCTTGACTGTTCTTGTCTTGACGGTGAGAGGTTTTTTTAGCTGAGCTCTCGAGAGGACAGGGGTTGAACTGATTGTTTTCACTGCTGGGGTTTAGCCAGGTTGCACCTAAGGCCATCTCTCTGTCACCTATTTCAAGGCAGGGAGAGTAGGTGGCATATATACATGTTGGAGGAAGATTTGTGCTGGCATGCATGGCAGGACAATGGCTGGTAGAGGATTCAGCCACTGTATTAGAAGTGTCCTGTAGTGTCTCTGAGCCTGATAAAGCCTAATCTGAGTTTGGTCTTGGCAATGGAATGACAGAAGAGACATGAATCCGACTGACTCAGACCACTGTTTTGTCAGAGTCAATATTGCCTGTTCAAACTAGCAGCAGCTCTCCAGGGTTTCAGATAGAGATATTTCATATAACCTTCCACCTGATCTTTACTGGAGATGCTGGGGATTGAAACCTAGGACCTTCTACATATCAAGCAGGTTCTATACCACTCAGCTATGGCCCCCTCCCTTTACCCAAGTCATAATTTCGGCAGATATTTCCCCTCAACACATACACACAGGGGAAAGGATTCCACAGTTCTCTTTCCCATCTACCCTACGTAGGTTGGGCTTGTGATGGTGAAGCAGATACCTTTTGGAGCCACCTTAGGAAACAAAACCCCTCAGCATTTTATTTTATCTGTCAAGTTATAACTGTCCTATGGTGACCCTGTAGGGTTTTCAAGACGAGAGGCATTCAGAGATGGATTGCCATTTGTCTACTTTCTGTTCAGCAACCCTAGATTTACCTTGGTGGTCTTCCATCCAATTACTAACCATAACTGATCCTGCTTAGCTTCTGAAATCTGACAAGATTGGGCTAGTCTGAGCTGTTCAGGTCAGGGTGCACAGTATTAATAGCCTGATAATGAAATAATGTGTTATTAAAAAATTATTTTGCATTGAACAGCAGTAGCAACATATCAGAAGTAACACTCTATGCTTTATCTGTATACTCCCTCCTTCCCTTCTGTCTCAAGATGTTCAAATCTGATGTATTCCCTCACTTGAAATGAGATGACAGCTTTTCCTCCCTAAGGAGGAGACCTGTCTCTGCCATTTGGAGCCCTGGAGGTATACTTTGCTATGAGGGTGCAGTACTGAACAAGTCAGCTGCGCTAGGCAGCATCAAAATGAGGCGGGATCACAGCATGTGTGTGATGGTGTTGGTGACGAAAGATAGAAAGGACCTGACATTAAGCTATGGAGCCAGTTCTGAGTGATACAGCAAAGTCTTCCAGGCCTGGAAAATGAAAAATCCAGCAAAGACAGTGGTGAGACAGCATTTTAATATCCTTCCTGAGATGCCAAGTGCCTGAGTGCCCTGGGTCCTTGAAATAGAATTTTTAAGATATCACAGTGGGAAGTAAGTTTTAAGCAATTCCCACTATTTGGCTTACTTTTAACTACTGGAATGCAGCAAGGACAGGAGATGGAAATGCTGGCACGCCACTCCTGTCTATTACATTCACTTGGAATGTTGGTCTAATGATAGTGCTGAAAGCATTCATGGTGCTGAAGACTGGCTGAAAGTTGAAGACTTGGGGATAAATGGCTGTGGAGGAAGATGCATTTCTAGGTGGGAAATCAAAGGAAAGAGCTTGGGGTAGCAAGTATATATGAAGTAATTGGTGAAATATGGAAAAAGTGTCTTTGAATATAGGGGATATGCTTGACTCACTACAAGATTTGAAGTGTAGAATTTGAAGTACTGAGAAGTAGTGATTGAAAACACTACTGGGTAATGTGGAGCATCTCTCTCCAAATTTTTTGGTACAGTGACCCACAAGTTTAATGGTGTGGTGACCCATCCAGGACTGGCCCAAGGTGTGTGTGTGTGAGTGTGATAGGCAAACAATGGGCTGACCTGGATAGCCCAGGATATCCTGATCTCATCAGATCTCAGAAGCTTAGTAAGGTTAGTATTTGGATGGGAGACCACCAAGGAAGTCCAGAATTGCAACGCAAAGGCAGGCAGTTGCAAACCACCTCTGTGCATCTCTTGCTGTTAATTTCTTTGTGTGCATATCAAGGATCTACAATATTTGGATTCCTTTCCTTAAGATTGACTGCCACTCTTTTGAACATTTTAGTTTAATATGTTTCATTTCAAATCCTGCAAAAATTTAAATGCCCATTGTAAATAACTGAGAAATACTAAATATATAATGTGGGCTGAATGAAGCTGAATGCCATCTGGAGCAGTAATAAAAAGGTTTAAGAGAAGCTAAAGTGAGGCCATATGCAAATCCATGACTGTATTAAGATGCTTCCTAGTGTGTTGGGTAAGTGTTTGCTTTAGCAAACAAGGACCAATAAAGAAGCGTTTTACCGAGCTGTTGACTATCTGTCTTTGAAATTCTGAAGAGAACTTCTTGCAGCTCCAGTAAGAGAAAGAAGTCAATGTTATGTAATGCTTCAATGTTTGCTTTGCCAGTAGGGAAAATTTGTTGTTGCCCAGATATCAGACAGGAAAAGATTTCCAAACATTTTTTAAAATGTGCCATTGAATTCATTACATGTCCCCTTTCCCCAGAGCCGTGGAAAACTGCACCCGGGCCACGCATGTGCCCTTCACCCCTGCCATGCCCCGGAAATCCCCCCACACTGGCCCGTGCCCAGTGCGTCACGCACCCCCCTTCCCCTTGGCGTTTTGCCACTGCCTTTCCCTCTTTCACTTAGAATGGTTTAATTATCAACTGCAGGTTGTTTTCTGCATATTTGCTTTTAAGTTCAGACTAATACAGTAGTTTTGATAATTTCCACTGAAAGATAAAGGGGCTTTTAAAACTTAGAGGCATTATCTGCTCAATACTGACTGAGTAGTCTGTTGCTCTCCACATGTTTTTTGCTTCTAAACTTAGTAAAAGGGCACCTTTTTGGTTTAAAACATTATACATCAAGTTTCTGTTTGACGAGTGGTTTAAATTGAAATATACAAAGGGGCTCTGAAGTGAGTGTCAATGCTTTGAGCAGGCTGCAGCACCACTGCTAAAGGAAGCTGTGACTGAAATGTGCAAATTGTGCTGTATCTAACATTCTATCAAATATTGTCTTTATTTGGTTTCATTGCTGAATTAAAATATATGTTGTTTAGCTCTACATCTGCTTATGCAACTGATCTGACAGCATGATTTAAAAATATTTTATATAGGCTAGTGAAAGGTGTACAGAGAGCTGTTGCTTAGTGTTAAAATGCTTCACTCTGCCATCTGTGGAGAGGACTTTAAATGGTAGAGGCTGCGTTATATGCGGATTTCTGTTGCAAGAATAGGATAAGCAAGGATAGGATATGGTAGGTTTGAAGACAAGCTATTTTATCAAGTCTGACTAAGTTCTGATCAGTCAACCCAGCAAACTTTAGCTTTGTACTTTAAATATCTTCTCAAAGGGTTAAGAACCCCTGCCTTATGAAGGACCTATTTTAAATCTGTTGCTGTCTGCTGGAGTACCAGTGGTATTTTGTTGGACAATATGCTATGGGTTGTAAATTTGTCCACAAACATTATGCTGTGTCACCCTGAACTGGATCCTCCGTTGCTCAGGATGTCTCTCTTTCGTGTACCAACATCTATTAGATTTGAGTTTGTGCTGCCAGTTTTCAGTGCTCATATAGTGCAATTTTATTTTCAAAATTTTTTAAACTGATATTGTTGCATTTGCAAACGCATCTGTAATGCTGTATTTAGAACAAGTCCTCTGAATCCCTAGTCCATTTCTGATCCATGTAGGTAAAGCCAAAACGTGTTTTTTAAAGGGTTGCCTCTGTTCCAACATGGCAGTTTCTCGTGTATCCATCCCACATGTTTTATCTCTAAGAACTGTTCTCATAAAGAGGTTTTACAAGCATGCCCTTCCTTTGGTAAAATATTTGTTTATATAATTTTTCTTTAAAAATTTGTCCCCTGAGGACCACAGGAGGGATGTTTATATTGAATAGCAGTGATGTTAATCAGGAAGATTTTTAAAATGTTGATCCTGGAGTCAGAAATTAGTGAAGCAGACAGTGAAATACACGAGTTTTTGTACCTCGGTTGCTCAGTGCAAATGCAGAGATCTGCTGGTGTATACTGAGAAGGCTGCTTCTTTATGCTTTGGAGTTGATATTGTCAAGTGGAGTTGGGGCTTGTTGTTCTTAGGAAATTCTAACATAAATTTTATTTATTTTATTCATTTAATTTGTATATTGCCCTCCCCCGAGGGGCTCATGGAGGAACGACACATTACATGGTAGTTTTTAAATACTTTATCTTACCCAAATGTCACACCTGGCTGCTTTTTCAAGTACAGGAATGGTTTGGCAACTCTTCTCCTGATGAAAAACCCAACCTCCACACTGTCAGGTCACTGGGAGGAAGATAATGGACACTCTGTACTCCCCTCTGCCATTCTTCCCCTTAAAAAACAGTCACAGAATCTGCATTTGCAAAGGGGAAAATAAGTCTTTTTAAATGATCTCAGAACTTTACCTAATCTAACCCTAAGTTAGAAGGGGAGGAGAGCTGTACTGAAGATAACGCTGACAGGTTTTACATTACTAGAATAATACAAATGGAATTCCTGTGAATAACAGATGAGTGCTATCTGGAATATCTTCCTGCACAGGTTTCCATAGAACTCATTAACATGGGCCTTGTTGTTCCCAAATAATGGCTTTTATCTCTCTTGGGGGGGGGGGGGCAGCTGTGGAACACAGTGTACAAAATGCATGTAAAATATTTCAAAGGTAGCCATGGCGTCCATAGTAACTACCATGAATTCTCTCCCCCTCCATTCACACTGTATCCAGTTAATAGAAATAAAGTCCTGTCCTGTGGTCCAAAAGAATGATTGTAGTGTAATTCCAAAAGCAGTTTGATGTGGGAGACTTGTGCTGGGATGGCTGATAGGAGATCTTTTATTGCATCAAAATTAGTTGAGTGCGTGTGACTTGAAGCGATACAACAGAGCAATGTGTTCAGCCTCTAAAGCAGTCAAAAAGAATGCAAGAGGAGTTTTTGTTTGACTCTGTATCTCGACTAGAGACTTAAAGGATTAGGACCAACCCTTACCAAATTAGGAGGGGGTTTTGCCCAATTGTTTTCCAATAGAAACATTGGAAAATTTGGGGAAACACCAAAAAGAATGAAACATTTCCTATGTTGGCATGAGTGCTATGTTTTTAAAGACACGGTTTTGCTTGCTCTGAATGGATTCTGTACAGTATTTATTTGTTTGTTTGTTTTATTAGTTTTATATCCTGTCTCATCCCCGAGGGGCTCTGGGCGGGTATGAAGATTTGCATGTAGAACAAACTATAGCAACCAAGAAATTATAATCCCTGCCTGGTGGGGGAGCGGAGGGAAATTGTTACCATTGAGTCCAAATCCCTTCACACCTGTTCTATTTACCTGTCTGTCTGTTCATGACAGGTGAACTGGTAGTTAAGTAACCTAGATTTAAATACTAGTAGTACTCGGTGTTCTCTTATTTTTGACATTATGTATTTAATATTATTCGATAATATAGGCTGTGTTGAGTCCCTCTTTAAGCCTTCCAGTCTTCCCCCTTGCTATTTTAGTTGCCTGTGGCTATTTTGCTTTTGGTATAGCTTTTGGCATATAATTTTACAGTACTGTCTCTCTCAAAGTAAGTGCATAATTGGTTTTTCACTATAGATAGTGGAATGAATTTCAGATACATAATAGTTAAGGAGTGCAAGTCATATATTGTTCCAACCTCCAGGTGGTGGCTGGAGATCTCCTGGAATTACAAATTCTTTCCAGGTATAGAAGACGAAGACGAAGAAGAAGAGTAGTAGTAGTAGTAGTAGTAGTAGTAGTAGTAGTAGTAGTAGTAGTAGTAGTAGTAGTAGTAGTAGTAGTAGTTTGGATTTATACCCCCCCTTTCTCTCCTGTAGGAGACTCAAAAGGGCTTACAATCTCCTTCCCCCCTCACAACAAACACCCTTGTGAGATAAGTGGGGCTGAGAGAGCTCAAAAGAACTGTGACAAACCCAAGGTCACCCAGCTGCAGTGACTAGTGTACATCTAACTCCGCTTCTGTGTGGTTGCCCCCCTCTTGCAGTACCTTGGCTCCTATACTGTTGTACGCTGCTTCAGTCAGCTTTTTGGCTAGCATAGTTGCCCTTATCATAATCATGAAGTAACAGGAAAAGCTTTACCTATGACTCTGCCATTTATCCATACAGCTTTCAAAGACCATTGAGCCTTACTATATTAAGGGAACTGGCAACCCCATTCATCTGGCTTGCGTTCAGAACTCTTTTCCTGATATTGTTCCAATAAATTATGACTTATTTCACAGTTCTTTTTCTATTGATCCCCTACCCTACTTATGACTAATCTCAGCAGTCTTCAGTATGGCTGTTTCTGCATGGCCCCAAAACTGTGTCCTAGGGACAGTTAAAACATTGTCCCTGGGGCGCTGTTCACACAGTGATGTGCCGTGCCAAACCCCCAAAACGGCGGGGAAATGCTGCTTTTGAAACTCACTCCCTGAGAGAGATTTTTGAAAAGTGGTGTCTTTCTGCTGGTGTGGTGCGAAGCACACCGGTGTGAGGGTGCCACTTTTGGCCCCTCCAGTGTTCTGTTCACCTACCTCTCCTCCCTATGCAGTTCTGGACGGCTGGAGGGACATGCCCAGCCTACCGTCTGACCCCCAGAGGTTGGAGGGCAGCGTGGACATGTGCCTCCAGCCATCCAGAGCTGAGCAGGGAGGAGAGGTAGGTGAGGTAGTTTGCAGCAACTTTGGGGCCACCTGTGTGGTACCGTGTGAACAGTCCCGAAGCTCCACCAGCATTAATTATGCTGGTGGACAGCTGTTTCTGCTGCCATGCAGAAACAGCCTATGAGACTCATAATTAGAGAGGGCTGAGAAGGGTTGCCTACTACCTGCTCAAATGTGGTGTAACAATGTGGTGGGGGGGGGACCAGGCTCCTCAAATTCATAGTCCCTAAGCATTATTATCACACAATAATAGACCTGTGCTTATTGAATATTACTGGTATGACTGTACTATTAGCCATGCAGGTGCCTGCTTGGATTGCTAAACTTTGAGCAACCTATCCCACTTTCATTATGGTAGCCCCCAGCTTCTGGCTGGAGATTTTTTGCTCAGGGGACAGAGAGCACTTTCGTGCTCCTTGCGACAGAGATCTGTTCCCCAGAGAAAATGGCCACTTTGGAAGGTGAACTCTGTGGCATTATACCCGTTGAAGTCCCTCTCCTCCCCAAACACCGCCCTTTTCAGGCTCCTTCTCCAAAATCTCTAGATATTTCCCAACCTGGAATGGGCAACTCTAGTTATGATGCACATTGTTGAGCTCTTTGATGCCAGTTCGTGGTGCAAGCTATGACAAAGGCTCTTCTCCTTCCCCTTACTTTAATCACAAACCATGGTAACCTATCATGGGAAAACTTGATCTGCATGCCGGTATGTTTATTATTTAGATGTTCATACCTCACTTTTCTCTCCAAGTGGCTTAATGTCATTCTCCCCTCCTCCATTTTATCTTCACATTTACAACCCTATCTGGTAGGTTAGACTGTGAAAGAATGAATGACTCAAGTTGACCCAGCAAGTTTCCATAGCAACGTGGGAATTTGAATCTGGATCTCCCCGATTTTAGTACAGGTTACTGACCACTGCACCACCCTTGCTAATATAGTCCTTGATATGCAAACTGAATGTTTCCGCATTGTATTATACTTATTTTTTTCTACCAAGAGCGTTGATAACTGAAAGCACTGAACACCCTCAGATTTTACTTCCATCATATTTCCAAGTGCCTTGAAAAACATGACTTCAGTTTCCGTCTACTTTAGAAACTTTGAATGAACCAACTGACTTGTGGGCTGATAGCTTACACATTCTGCTCAGCTACTTTCATAGCAATATATTAAATACAAAAGATGACAATTTAGTAGTAGTTAGAAATTGTTTTAAGCCAGCATAGGTCAAATTGTGCCTCTCATCTGAAGACTTTCTGTGAAGATCTGATTGCAATGCATACTATAATGTCATGAAAAAGACTTTTCTGTTTAAATTAATTTCCTTTTATTATGTAATAAAAATGTTACTACTTGTCAACTGACCTTTATTAGGCATATCAGTAAAAATAAAACAAAATACAGGACAGAGCAGGTGTTAAAACAGGACATAAAACTGGACAAAGCATGTAAGGTTGGTACAGAAGAGGTGATCAAGAGGTGATTCCATTATGTCTTTGACTTGAGCACTTCTGATAAAAATTCAGCGGTTTTTCCAGTTATCCCACCGTTGCTATTATTCTGCAGGTGAATAGTCTTTGTATGCTCCGAACAACTTTTTAAAAATTTTTCCTAGAGCCAGGACAAGTAGGGAGAGTCTGGGTAACGCATACCTCGGGCAAGAAAACATAATATGCTCAAGGGTCTCAACAGCATCCTGACAATATACACATGTTCTATCTTGAAGTGGAATATTCAACACTACTTGTCATGTATGAGGGAAAAGACATTTTCTTTTGCTCATTCTTAACTCATTTTGTAGCCATGTTTACCTTGGAGAGTTATTTATTTATTTAAAACATATCTGTGCCACCTTTCTGCTCAAATAGGGAACCAAAGTGGTGAACGTTAAAACATTTTAACATGAAAACACTGAGAAAGTAAAACAGCATGTATATAAATGTATATATTTATATAAAACATTTACATAATTCAATCAGACATATATAACAACACAGCTGGGGAGAGGAGGTAATAACAGTGTGGGGATGCCAAGCAAAACAAAAAGTCTTCACTTGCTGGTGGAAGACAAAGGGCGTTTCCGCACGGAGGCGGAAGGGGTCGGGTCGGCGTAGTCCATGCCGACCCGACCCCTCTGGGACCGTTCGCATGAACGGTCCCAGAATTGGCCGAGACGACGGCGCAGAGTTGCGCCATCATCAGATCGACTTACCGGTCCTGCGGCCCTCCGTCGCATCGCCGAGGCCAGGGGACACGCCCCCCTGCCCTGCGCGACTGCTCCAGAGTCGCAGGGCAAAGGGGGCGTGTCCCCAGGCCTCGGCGATGCGACGGAGGGCCGCAGGACAGGTAAGTTGCCTGGTCATGGGGGGAGGGAAGGTGCCTGGAAGCCGCTGCCGTTCGCACAGCAGCGGCTCCAAGCCGCCGTTTCCCATAAACCTCGCTTCCCAAGTGAGGTTGGGAAACGGCGGCTTAGCGCCGGTCGGGTGGTGCGAGGGCGGTGCAGCTGTGAAGCAGCTGCGCCCCCTGTGCGAATGGCTCCCTGGGGACGCCGTTTTTGCCGTCCCCAGGGCACCATAATCCACCCGTGCGGAAAGGGCCAAAGATAGAAAGCGATGGATCTTCCTGGAGAAGGAGCTCCAAAAATTTGGTTCCATAACTGGAAAGGCCCTTCTTTGGTTGCCACCCATCTTGCTTCAGATGGAGGGAGTGCCTGAAGCAGGGCCTCTAAAGATGACCAAAGTAGACAGGTAGGTTCGTGTGGGAGTATGCAGTCCTTAAGATATGCTGACTTCTAGCCATGAAGGGCTTTAAAGGCCAGTACCAGCAACTTCTATTTGATCTAGAAGCAAATTGGGAGCCGGTGTGGATGGAAAAGACTGGAGTTATTTGATCTTTAAGATCCACTTCATTCACATTCTGAGTGTAGCTTTCTGTACCATATGTAGCTTTCAAACAAGGGCAACTCCACATTTCATTGCACTTCAGTAATCTGGATTCACCATGGTGGCAAGATCTTTCCTGCCCAAGAAGGGCAACAGCTGACTCACCAGGTGTAAGGCACCTCTAGTCACAACTGCTACTTGTTTATCCAATAGCAAGTCCAGATCCAGCAGAGTCCCCAAATTTGGAACCTTCTTTTCTAGGCATAGCACAATCCCATCCAAAAGAGGAGATATCCCATTTCCTGCGTCAGACGTTCCCCACAAGTAGTGCTTGTATTTTGACAAAATTTAAGTTTGAACTTTTTAGCTATCATCCATCCTAAAACTACCCCAATCACCTATTCACAGATGACCTAGTCTTCCTGGCATCTATTGGAAACACAAGACAGACCTGCGTGTAATCCGCCTATTGGTTGCAACTTGGCCCAAATTTCCAGATGATTACTAATAGTAGCTTCATGTAGATGTTAAAAAGCACCTATATTATGTTATACTAATATTGCATGGCAGCAATTTGTCACACACTCATTAATGTTATTAAAAATGGACATTGAGATCATGAATGCAAGTTAACGGGTGTTTAATTGCATCAAATTGTATGGCTGGCTGAGTACTCAAGATCTTTTCTTATTCCTGGTCCTGGGTCCAGAAAGGCTGTGTTTCTCTGGCTCTTGGCAGGGAGTGCTGGCTCTCACATGAAAGACTAAACAGAAATAGCTTATGGGTCAGGCTCGGGTCTGAAGGACATTTGTCTTTTGTAGCTATACATCTCTGAAAAACAAACTTTAGAAAGAACCCAGATGACATTATCCAAAGTTACTTGGACTTCATCAGAGCAAATCTCTGCCCCTCCCCCTACAGTTTCTCCAGAAAAGGCTTGAATATGTGTGAATTGTATATTGTATATTAAATTAAGTCAAAGTAATTGCTTCTTGTCATAAGTATCCTAAATGTGCTGCTTCCAACAGCTTTCCAGACCATACAGAAAGGAGGACCCTCTGTAAACAGAGACACGTTTCCATAGTGAAAAGGGCACCACTCTGGTTTTATTTTCATGCACTTTTTGGCTCTTGCTTCTGAAGCCAGGCATCTGTGTGACAGTTGACTTATCTGGGTGTTTTCTTCCATTATTATTCAGAGGAATAAAAAAGGATGAAGGGTTTTAAGTACTTGGTCTGCTCAGGGCCACTTAAACATATATTACAAAAAGAAATAGACAGAGATGGTTCTCAAATAAAAAATCATGATCAACAACAATCTTGAGAGGACATATAACAAAATCTCTTGACAGGTATGATTATGCTTAAATATATAGTCTGGTAACAGTTCCTCTTAAAATTAGCCTCTTCTGCCTGCATTTCATATAAATAGTATCTGTCATGTATGAAATAAATATGTGGTTGATGGGTACTTGTCCTGTTTTGCTTATTTCTCACCAGCTATTTTATTGCTAAATCTCTTTGCCCTTTTTCCTGACTTGATTGGTGTCAGTTTAATGATGTGTGTGGTTGAGCCTGGAACAGGTGGAGTTGGTTATGTTGCCAAAGTAAATAAATTGTATATGTGTGTTTTAGAGATCTGAGTTTAGAGACTACACATTGCTCCATATCACACAGCACAAAAAAGATGTCTAGGAGATGTCTTAAAAAGAGGCAACTGCCTCTTTTCACTCTGCACACCCAAAATAAGACGTCTAGGGGATGTCTTAAAAAGAGGCAGCTTCCAGGCAGCAAAGGAGTCAAAGGGGAAAAGAGGCTGTTTCCTGCCCTACCATTTTGCTCTCTGGTCAGTTTCACCCTCAACTTGCACCCAACATTCTATGTGCAGCTGAATTCTCCCTGCTGTCATTTGCCCCAGGTCTTTTGCTGGGCAGGCTCTGATCCTGGATGCCTGTGGCGTTTCCCCTAGTTGCCCCGGCCCCGCAAGTGGCTGTACCAACCCACCTTCCCTGACCTGGGGGTTGGACTCCCCAGACGATGTTATCTTAGCCTGGCCCTGAGGGCCAAGGAACAGTCTTGCCCACAGGGCGCCTTGCGTTAGGCCACGCCTTGTACCCTCCTCCCGTACCCTGGCCTGGGGTCCCGGCGCTGTTTGCCAGAGCCACCGGCTTACCTGACCCCTCTCCCTCTCGCTCTCCCTGTTGCCTCACAGAAGAGAGCCCTCTGATGGCTTCTCCCCTTCCCCGGCTTCCTTGCCCCACCCTGTTATGCTTCACAGGGGTGGGGTGGGTGAGCAGCCGGTGTGAAGCCTGGGGCTCACCACAGCGCTGGGCAGCCACCCCTTCTAAGCTCCTTGTCTCTCTACCACTCCCTTCCCCTGCTAATGCCCTCTCCAGTCCCTGCTGCAGCGGCAGCTCTCGAGGCCCATTTCCCTTCTCCTTTTATCTACTCCTCCTCTTGGCCCAGCTGCAGCTCATCACTCTCTCTCACAGCCAGTTCAGCTGTGAGAGGCCCCTCCCTGCCAACACTCACTCTCCTGGCTTTTACTCTGTCTGCTGTTATCCTGCTGTCTCTCCCTTTGCCAGCCCTTGCCCTGCCTGCTGTGCTGAGTCCGGGCGCTGGGGACAGGGCCGCGCCCGGACAATGCCTTTTCAGCCCAAAAGTACAGAGTTGTACTCAGCTGGTATTGCTGATTCCAGCAATCGGGCAACAACAGTAAGATGCTTCCTGAGCTTTGCCTTCTGCAGAGACAGTCAGCAGACGTCTTGCAGGAGGCTTAAAGAAAAAAGGTACACTTTGAAGCATTCTCCAAAAAAGACACCTTGAACTAATATAAGGCATCCTGAGTATGTCTTGGGAAGAAAGCTGTGCAGGGTGCCTTCTCTTTTTTAATGTCCCCGGGATGTCTTATTTAGGCTGTGTACATATTTATCTTTGGCCAGTCTTCTACTTCATTCTGTGTCCTTTTAATAATTTAATGTAGTATATAAAACCCATTTCAGGTAAAATAAAATTAAAAACATGCTATACATAATATACAAAATAATTTTACAAAGAAATACCTTGGAAACTTGAACAATGACTCTGCTCCACTTTTCCAGGAGTAGATCCACAACTTCCTTCATTCTGCACTTTATGTATTTTTTCTTGTGCCATTACTGAATCCTCAACCATGTGATTTTGCAGTTTGCCAGTGGGTAGCGAAGCTCTATTTTATCATATACAAATTTTCTTTCCCTCTCCTTTTTTTAAAGATTCTGCTTCATTTTGTTTTTTAGGTTCTCCAGGCCAGCACCAATGTTCTTAGATGATTCCTTCAGAAAGTGGGCACGTATTCGGGACTTTGTGCCTCCTTTTGGCATTAAAGGACAAGGTAGGCTGTCTCTAGAATATCTTGCAAGCTTGTTTTCTGTAGAACAGCAGTCCTAAAAAGGTACAAACATCAAAGGCAAAAAGTCATCCATACTATGTGTGATTGCAATATTTAGAATGTGGAACTTATATTGCAATATAATGGAGCAGCCGCAATGCTTCTTTTTCATATGTTTTAGAAAAATCATTCTGATGTCTAGTCTAGATAGGTATTGTGATTGGTAAAGAATAGTGTAAGCATACAGTAATCTACAATTCATCAACACCAGAATGGAGGCATCCCAGTTTTCCATTTCTATCAGATTAAGAGTTCAAGAAAAAAGAAACATGAATTGGAAAGAGAATTGAATTCTTTGGAACTGATTTTTGCTTCTGAAGGTAAGCATAAATATTCACTTTCCAATTCTTTTAATATAATATATATTATTGTTTTGGGCTCAGGCCAATCTTTTTTTAAAAGATATGGGGCATGAGATTGGGGCATGAGATGAGCATGCAGGCTAGACATTTCTTTTTTCAATTTGTGTGACCTTTTCAGCTAATTTTACTTTACACAAGAATTCAATTAAGATGCTGTACCGGCACCCTCTTACTCAGTAGACTTGCAAAGATTTGTAAAACCCCCACTACTAAATGTTGTTATTGCAGGGGGAAAGACACTGACTGTATCCACATGTAGTAGAGATTTAAAAGGGCACCAAGCTGTTGGTTTATGGTCAGGATTATGCTTTTAGTGCCATTCAATATCCAGTAAAGTTTAGTTCAGAATTGTTAAACTTTGTTGAATTGTTTCCAAAGAAATTTTGGACTTCAGTTCTTTACCCCTGCAATGATAGAGTTTGCAAACATATGGAAGAAGAAAAATCCGACATGAAAAGAATTTATTGAGAAAAATCAAATCTTTGTATTTGCATGCTAAGCTATCTGAACATTTAGAAACTAGAGACTCCTCTTAGGTTGAAACAGAATTGGAGGTGATAATATATTGGATGGAACAGTTGTAAGGCATTATAATTAATAATAAAAAAGAAAATTCATTCTAATGTACCCATTTTACAAGTAGAGTGAGCAAAAGTACCAAAAATAATGTTTTTTAAACCGTTGGGTATATCATTAAATAAGTATGGACATCCTTGGAAACAATACTGTATTCCAGAAAGGATATAATTAGCATAATTTATTTTGTTCATGGTTAGTGAGATTATTTGGCAAAGAATGTTAAGATTTCATATAAAGGCATTGCGTGTAGGTAGCAGCACTGTGTATCATAAAGTAGTCCTAGAATAATGTTCTGAAAAGTGGTGCCATTTCACTAAAGCATGTTTTCACACCATGTAAATAAATGTCCTGCATGTGGCAGTGCATTTTATTATTTATATACAGTGCCATTTAGTTATGCTGATAACTGAAGAGACTAGATAACATGAATTAGATGTTTACATAAGCCACACATCAAGTCAAAAAAGGAGAATCCACTGTGTCCCAACCCTTGCATTAGGCCGAATCATAGCCCATATTGGGAATTTAAGATTTGTACATCATTTCCCTTCCTATTAATGTTTTTATCTTAGCGAGGATGACCAAATGAGTGTAGTTCTGCCATTTGGCCAGAGAGGCTAGTTGCAAAGTTATGATAGAAATTGGAGGACTGCATTGACATGCCTTAGCAGACCAGGTGCTCAGGAGCAGCAGCAGCAGAAGGCCATTGCTTTCACATCCTGCACGTGAGCTCCCAAAGGCACCTGGTGGGCCACTGCGAGTAGCAGAGTGCTGGCCTAGATGGACTCTGGTCTGATCCAGCAGGCTAGTTCTTATGTTCTTATGTATGATATAGATTGGACCATCCTTTCTTTTCAGGCTTTGAAGGTGTGTAAGAATACTCAGCATTTCGGTTTTCTAAATCTCACAGGCAGCTTGTCAAATTCTTTTGCCAAGCCAAATCAAAATGGAGAACTTCCACATAGGATGACTGAATGGCCCTGGCAGCCTCTACTTTACATTTCAAGGCTACTGCCAGTTTGTGTCACCACCACAGTGTTATGTAAATCTAGGGTTTTATGTTGGATTTTCTTTAGTTAAAAACAGCACCAGCCATTACTTAAATGGCTGTGAGGTGAAGCAATGGGAGCCAAACAGCTGAATGGATTGTTTAATGTCCTCATGGGACAAAACTTTGTGCCAGGATTCAGTCTGAAGCAGTTTGTACGTGTGGGAGGGAAGAATTATTACTCTCTGTAAACCAGTTCTTCTAATGGCTGTGCTGACAGGCCAGGAGTGTGAGAGAAACAAATGGCACCCCACTCCATCACACAACACTGGGAATCCTTGCATCAGCCAGTTCTGGTTATCCCAGGAGATGCATTGTAGATGAATAATAGTGACCTGGTGTCAGGATCAGCACCTCATTAAGGTCTTCTGTCAGGGCTGGTTCAATGCTGGTTGAAATGAAATTGCAAGAAGATAGTGTGGATGGCTTCCAGAACCACAGTAACCTGAGAAACTGAGCAGCACTGAAATGCAGGATAATGCTTTACAAGTTGGCATTCTGCTTTGATCATTAAGGAAAACTGTACTCATCTTCATGGCAGTTTTGCAAAATGATCTGTACCATGAGAAGTTCAGATGTTCAGATGTTCAAGAACTTTAGTTCAGATGTTCAAGAACTTTAGCCAGCTGGGCAGTCATTTGCTTTCAACAGGCTTCTGTGCAATCGCACATTGGGACTTTGCATGTGCAGGCCAGACACAGAAAAGATTTCCAAAGCTTTCTATCAGAGAACTCCTCCTCTTTCTGGCGCTTTCCTGCCAGAACGATCACATGACCAGGAAGAGAGGCACTACTCAGTTCTCTTTCTGCTACAACAAAGAGAGGATCTCCATTGCTATTCTGTGTTTTTCCTTACCTCATTCTTGAGGCTAAGGAGACTACTTTATTTCATCAATAGTCATTCTAATGAAGAATAACCTACATGTAAAGAAGAAATGTTTCTGGATTTCCACTTTGTCATTATGGCTCAAGGGAAGCCTCTTCCGGATTGTGCCAACTGTGGCTTTAACATGGTGCTGGTAAATGCCCATTCTCTGTGTCTTGTCTGCCTGGGGGGGTCACATAGCAGAGCTGCCTGCTCTTTCTGTCACCAGCCTACCCCTCATGGCATGATTGGATACAGTTGGTCCTGAAGATTTCTTTTTTCAAAGGCTGTGGCTTCGTGCTACCCTGAATGAAGGGACTGCCCCCCTCTGTGGCAAGGGGTGATCTACAGAGCCTTGCAATTCTCAATGGCTCTTTGTTGTTATACATAAGGAGGGTTTGTGCCTTTTAGTTGGGGCTATTTGGGCCTCTTCAGGCCTCTAGTTTTGAAGAATTGCTGAAATGGGTGGAGTTTCCTGTTCTTGTGTTCTGAGATAACAAGTAGGCTTAAGGTTTGCTGAACTTCATTTTATTCCTCAACATAGTAGCCTTGGTCCACTCTTCTGCAAATTTGCTTCATTGATTCTTCATCCTAAAGGGCTTTTCAGCACAGGTGCCATTTCTAGCAGAGGCAAGGCTTACTATTTCCTTCTCCATGAGCACCAAGAATTCTTTTTGGAGTCAAACCTCAGCAATTTGTCTCTCCTCTCAGTTCCATGGCAGCCTTCAAACCATTAATAATGGTTTGGTGCTCCTCAGCGTCTACTCTTTTCAGTAACCATAGTAAACCTGCACCTCTTTGCCCACTCCTTTTGTAGACCTATTTTCCCTGATGGTTGCAAGTATGCCCACACTCCCTTCTTCCTACCAGGGAATGGTGCTGGTTATATCAAGGTTATATCTTTGTGGCCTTCTGAGCAGTCCCACATTAGGACTGCGCTTGCGCAGGCCAGCCACGGTAAAGAATAGCAAGCTTTAGTGAAGATTAGAACTCTCCAGAGTGCTCCTTATCCTTCCAGTCAGAGCCAATCAATGATCTTTTCCCCCTTCAAACAAAGGCTCATTCTGCACATGCAGAATAATGCACTTTCAAACTGCTTTCAGTGCTCTTTGAAGCTGTGCGGAATAGCAAAATCCACTTGCAAGCAGTTGTGAAAGTGGTTTGAAAACGCATTATTTTGCATGTGCGGAAGGGGCCAAAGTGTTGGACCAAGCTCTGGTCAGAGGTTTGAAAAGAATTTGGCAAGCTTTGAGGGGAATCTTAATTTAAAGGACCTGTTGCTGACTATAGCTTTAGTGAGAAATTTTTCTTTCAGACCTATGGTTTCAGCAATTATTTCATTATAGTGTCTTTCAGCAATTCTCAGTGGCTTATTTAGCATTTTACATCAGAATATATTGTTGTGTGGCATAAAAATAAATGTGCATTAAGTTCTTGTCATTGCTTGTTTATATGTGAACTTAACTTTACAATTCAATGGGAGTGTATTCATTGTTTAAGCAGTTCGTTTCTAAAGTAGATCCAATATTCATTTAAATGGAGCTTTTTAAAGCAGTCATGGAAATATGCAGTGGTGGGATTCAAATAATTTAACAACCAGTTCTGGTGGTGAGAATTCAAATAATTTAAAAACTGATTGTTTACAAGCACCATTTTAACAACTGGTTCTGCCGAAGTGGTGCAAACCTGCTGAATCCCACCACTGGAAATATGCCGTATTAGGGAGAACATCACCTAGGGTTAGAGATCAACTTTTTGTTGTGGAGGTGACATGAAGGTTAAATCTGTAGTTATTAATATTCCACAACACTTTTGTCATAGCTTTAATAACATTGTGTGGTGGATTTCTGGTAGCAGTTGTTAGATAATGTAGATATTAAATTCAAAACCCTGAAAGCTGAAAAATGAGCCTAGCTCCTACATTTTGGGGCTAGCTCCTAGAGCCAAAGAAAACTTGTCAATGCCTATTTTTATTGAACTGACTCTTGCTCCTCCAGGCAGCCAGCTTGCTGAAGCAAATTTACTGCATCCCATCTGTGATACAGCATTTGGACCTATACATTGAATCTTAAATTTCATTACTCTCTTATATGCACAGTTTTCTGTTCTCTACTTCTGATTTTATAGAAATATATCTCCTGGTGCACCTGAAGAGAATGCTGACCACCACCCAAGTAACATTTGCTTCCCCTGGAGTGCCCCTTGCATGATACGTATGGAAGAATGTGTATGAAAAGTGTAGTGTGGCCACCATGAGAACTCTTTCTTGCCTGCTCATGGGATTGAAAAATCTTGTGAATGACTAATTTCAACTTAATGTTTTTCATATGTATGTCTCAGTGTTCCATGGAGGCAAATGTTATATATGGAAGACCTGAGGAAGTGCAGTTGGTTTTGCTTTTATGAGCTCCACGGGGTGGAAAGCTGGGCAGCCACATTGAAAGTAGTGACCTCAAGAGCATACTGAAACATGCACATCTGAGCACTACCAAATATGATATCTGTCATTCCCTTCCTTAAACATTCTTTTAGCTGCATAGCAGTCTCTTTCACATCTGGTGTTCCTGGCATGAATAGTACTTTATCTCTGC
The DNA here is from genome assembly GCF_021028975.2 of Sphaerodactylus townsendi. Lineage (NCBI taxonomy): Eukaryota > Metazoa > Chordata > Lepidosauria > Squamata > Sphaerodactylidae > Sphaerodactylus > Sphaerodactylus townsendi. The sequence continues at coordinate 75,314,408 of NC_059429.1, read as the reverse complement.
TGATAAAATACAGATGCATGCTGACATCAAAATTTAAATTTGCACTGAACCAAACTATTTGTCTTTACACCTTTTTCTTGGCTTCTTGCCCAGATCTGTGTCTGGAGGAACTGAAGTTCTGCAAGCAGGAGTCCTTGCTCATTTTCATTCCCTCTCCCGCCTCCCATGTTCAGTGTGAAAGTTTTTTTTAGGCTACTATGTTATGGTAACTGTTCTGCTTCAGAATGATGAGGTACACCAGTGTGCTGGCTGCTGACCCTAGATGGCATGCAGCTGATAGCTGCATTGATAGCTGCATTCGGTGTTCTCCTGGATGCCTCCTTGACAATGGGCATAGACATAGGATGCCCAGGAGGACTCTTTTCCAGGCATTGAGTTGACCCATATCTGGTTAACTTTCATAAATTTGCTGTATCAAATAATGCCAATCATGGCACATATTAAAGTGTACCATAAGCTTAAAGACGGCATCATTTTTATAAGGCAGGTATGCAATGGTTAAAAAAATAATAAAATTACAAACTCGTCACTGGCAATGTCAAGCCAAGTTCTCATTTGGGAGGGGGCCTGGAAATTTTAGCAATCAAACTTGACATTACAAAGGTACTATTTTAACATTTTCTTTCTGTAGATTTATTTTAAAAGTTTATAAACCTACCTTTCTTCTACACTGTCTATAACGTGATTGGAGGAAAGTTGATATTTGTGTGATTTTGCAAGTGTTGATATATAAATGGTGGCAGACAATTACATTGTTCTGTAGAGTGATGGACTCACTGGCATTAATTTAAGAAGTGACTGGCCTAAATATTTTAAGAATTTTGAGTTTGTTATTGGTCTTCTGTACAATCCCACATTTGGGACTGCGCAGGCTAGTTGGAAAAAGAACTTTATAGCTTCACACCCCTGAGAAAAGGCACTCCTCCCCCCCCCCAAGTATGCATGGCAGAGTTTCCCACCAAAATCCTGTTGTGATGGAGAAGCACCATTTTTCCTCAGTTCTCCTTTTGCAGCTGGTGTGAGAGGACTTTTATCCTCCTAGCTCCTTTCAAGACTCATTTATTTCTCCTCAGTCTTCAATTTCTTTGTCTCATCAGAATCTTTCTCCTCTGTTTTTCAAGGTTTGGGGGGGGGGGGGGAAAGCAGGAAGTTAAATCTTTGTTTTAACTAATTTTATCTGTGAAATGTTTCAGAAGGGATTCTTAAAAATGTATCCAGTACTGGTTGCTTGCTATCTTCATGCCCTCTGCCCTTGATACTAGAATATCTGCTGTACTTAGACTTCTGGGCTTACCCTCTCTTCCTTAAAGATATCTCTTACGGCCATCTTCACTTTCCACAATGTCGTGGGTGGCAGTACTGTGTTTTTACATTTTACCTCTAAGCAGTTTTTAAAAGGTCTGCATAACCTTTCCCAGTGACATTCGATTCATTTCCCCAGTGGAGTTTGTCTGATACTTTCCAGGCTTATGTTTCCACCTTTGAGCAACTAGCCTCTTATTTGCTTAGGCTCATTCCGCACATGCAGAATAATGCACTTTCAAACTGCTTTCAGTGCTCTTTGAAGCTGTGCAGAATAGCAAAATCCACTTGCAAACAGTTGTGAAAGTGGTTTGAAAACGCATTATTTTGCGTGTGCGGAAGGGGCCCATGTCTTTTTTTATTTAAAATGTTCTTTTTGTTGGTGATAACCTCTGCCAGTCATGTAAGGGAACTGGCCACCCTCAGAGTTGACCCCCAAATATACAGTTCTTCACTACCAAGGCAACCCTTAGACCTCGTCTTCAATTTCTCCCGAAGATTACCTTCAAGTTCCATCTTTCCCATGTTATATTCTTACCTAACTTTTTTCCTAACCTCTCCTCACAAGGTGACCAAGCATTGTACATGCTAAATGTTAAGTTTTATGGTATTACTTGGATCATACAAAGAGTTTTCACAAGGACCTTTCTCTGTTTGTGCCCTCAAAAAGGAAGTGTTAATTGGCTTCCACCCCAGGGGTGGAAATTTTAATGGCTTCCACCCCAGCTTTGCCTTCAGATGCATGGTGACCCGGGGCTTAGACTTGTGCTACCCATTTGGGTGGCATAAGTCCATTGAGCCCAAAGGTGGCAGGGAGGTTTTGCTTTGCATTTTGCCTCCCAGCACTGCTGAAAAGCCCTTTGGTGGCGGCTGTCCAACTGACCCCAGCCAGCATGGGCTCATGATTGGGCTGAGAGTGACATGTGTCTGTTACATAAAGATGGACTTTGGGTAGATGAATATATCAAGTATCCGTATGTCCTATATGGTACATTAGCAGATGGTGTGGCTTGAACGTTGTAGAATCAGTTTTCAAAGAAGTGGTTTACTTCCTATGATAAATATTCTACAATCATAGAATGATACTCTGAAAGAGGGAAAAATCTAAAATATTCTCTCAAGAAGAAAAATAAATCAGCTCTTGTATTATCGAGACCCTTTCCATAAGCATGATGAGGCCTTAATTGGAGTCTGCATGTGTTCATCGACCTTTTATCCCTACAAACTTCCTTTGAAATCTTTCTGAATATCCAAGGCTCTGAAAATAGCTTGCATGCCCCTTACAGAAATGCCAGAAGACTGAAGAACAAGAATATACCCCCTAAGGGATCAGGAAAGTATGTTCCCATGTATAATTGCAACTGGAGTTTTCTGTACATCGAATTTTTATGTAGGAGAACAAATAGTACTACTCAGCTGTGCTGTCACTTTTTAAGATCCTGGTTCAGAAGAAGTTTAATTTCTCAAAATATGTGTGACTTGAAGGATTTGATGTATGTTTCGTTGAAATTGTATGAATAGGTCATGAAATCTTCATGTTCCTTTGCTGGTCCTGGTGTCAGCCAGTTCTGGAAAATAGATGAGGCAGGATCCAAAACAAACTAAAAAACCTGCATGTGGATGGTCAGATTTGTGATGGAAGTATATCCAACTGCCTGAAAATACACCCTGTTACATGACTGTTGATGCTCAACTGTGGCTTCATCATTCATTCATTAAAACTAGCTGTTGAATACGTGTTGTTCAACTGTAGCAAACCCAATAACCATTTGTACTGGTGTCTGTGTTGGCTTTATCATAGAATGAGCCATCCTAGAACAGAATGCACGGGTGTGATCAGTGTTTTAAGAGGAACAGTGTGGCTCCAGGTCACTCTGTGCTGGTAAACCTTCTGACCCACCAGAGACTCTTGACACCACATTTGCACTCATTTGCAGTATGGCTTATTGTAGAAAAGCTGTAAGGTGCTTGACGAAGTGTGGAGAAGTGCAGACAGGAGTTATTCAAGTTTCATATAGCTAAAGCTGGATCAAGTGAAGTCATGCAGTACAGGATCTTTGATAGCTTTCAGGGCAAACATCTAGGAACAATGGAAATAGCTTTGAGAAATGTGTCAGCTTTGTAGGTATCTAAAGTAGATTGGAATGCATATCTAATACACAGTACACCTGTGGATTTCTGTGTATACAGATAGAGTGTTGTTGTTATTATTTCATATGGGCCTCAAGAGCACCAGTGGGATCGAAGTGGGGGACTGCGATGAGAGGGTATGCAAAAATTTGGCTTCTGCTTTTTGTGCTGCACCAAAACATGAGGTGAAAGTGAAATGAGGGATTCAAGTCAGAGCTTGTAGGATTCAAACCATACATATGGCAAATACTCTCAGTGGCAGAGGTCTCCCTGCTGCCTGCTCTGCTGAGCCCAGTGAACACTGTGTACTCTACTGGTGCACACACTAAAGCTCGGAAGATACATTGCCAGGAGGGGTCTGGCTGCCTGCCTGGGAGACCGTTCACAGGGATCTCCATGTAAGTGCTGACTTTTCTGAGGAAAAGCTAGCTGTATGCAATAAATAGAAATCATTGGCTAAATTCACTTTAAATATTTGCATTTTATTCCAGTTCACTTTTTTTTAGGTCTTATGCCAATTTCACAATTTCACAATCATAACATTTGTGGTAATTTTACAGGCATGATTCACATGTGCTTTGGGTACTATATTCCAGCTGGATTCCTCCCTCCTCTCTTAATAGTATCCTTGCCTGTATGCAGTGAACTGGCTTGTTATAGGGGTCTGTGCATGCCTTCCAAGATCCTGCCCAGCACCCCCCCCCCCGCAAGTAATTACTTATGTATAGCATTTATATTTTTACCGAATTTCTAAATAATTTCTGTTCTTAACATTTCTTGCATCATTGTTATGGATACCCAGAGATACAATATCAGTACAAAATATTTTTGGGTTGATGTTGTAGTATGTAAAAGAATGAAGGGTAACCCTTATTTAGACTACCGTATATACTCGTGTATAAGCCGACCCGTGTATAAGCCGAGGCACCTAATTTTACTGCCCAAAGCTGGGAAAACTTATTGACTCGGGTATAAGCCGAGGGTGGGAAGCCGGGAGGCAGAGGGAGCTCCTTATTTGGGCAGTGACTCCCCCTGATGTCACTGCCCAAATAAGGAGCTCCCTCTGCCTGCTGGCTGGCTGGGTTTGACAAAGCCCAGCCAGCAGGCAGGCAGAGGGAGCTCCTTATTTGGGCAGTGACTTCCCCTGATGTTACTGCCCAAATAAGGAGCTCCCTCTGCCTCCCAGGGTTTGACAAGCCCAGCCAGCCAGGATGCCTTGGGGTTCCCCCTTAACCCTCCCAGGAGGGCAGCAACAAGCGGCTTCCCAGTAGCAGGGAGGTTGTCCCGGCCCCACCCCCACCCTCCTTGTAATTTATTTATTTATTTATTTATTCATTCATTCATTCATACATACATTTATTCATACATTCATACATACATTCATTCATTCATTCATTCATGCATGCATGCATGCATGCATACATACAATACATACAATACATACAATACATACAATACATACATACGTACATTGGACTTTTATAATCACTTCCCGTTAGGTCGAGACTCATGTGTATAAGCTTCTGTAGCTTTTCTCGTGCTTCCTTAAACAGGGCTGGAAACTCCTCGCTGGCTTATACGCATGATACGGTAGATTTTTAAAAATGTGTGTCTAGTAATTTTTCCTAGTATTGATTACATTTTTACTCCTTGCTTTGCAATTCACCAACATGTTCCAAGAACTACTGCACAGGGTCAAGTTCATCCATCGGTACATGGATCCACCAGGTGGTCATTGCCATAAAAGTTGAATCGATGTATTTCCAGTTTCCACTAAAGTAAAATTTTCAAAAGAAATCTAATGGAAGGATTCAGCACTGGGGTTTAGTTGAGGTTTCATTTATTTTTCTCACTGTACAATGTTTTGGAACATTTTGTATGAAAGACGCTACATAAACTTAGATGAATCTGACTCATACAGTGAGCTGGCCAAACTTGCTTGGGACACCCCATCTCATCAGTGGATGCTGATCAATAAAAGTGGCTGCTAATGAGTCATTAGCTGTTTATCTAGCCTTGATATAAAAATGTTGGAGGAGGGGAGGTACGTTGTTCCTTGGAGGAGCTTTCAGAAGCCATTATGAGTGTGGAGAATGGGCTGCCTAAAATCTAATTTGCCCCACGAAGTTTTGAATACCCCCAAATCTTGTAGCTCAGCCTTGTAGAGGGCATATGACCCCTGCTAGGAATAATTGTTTTAGATTAATAGCAGTGTGATGACCTCTGGTGACCTGAGAAACTCCACAAGAGAGCTCACAGGGAACTAAGCACCTGTTCTCCCCCCTCTACTTTCTAGAGCCTGCCATTGTGGCAGGATGAGAACCATTCCAGTACAGTGGACCCCCATCCTAATTCCCTCAGCCACTCCAGAAGTATACTGTGGTCAACGGCATTGCAAGATCGCTGAAAAGATCTAGGAAGTACTCAATAGGCCACCCTGACTTCTGTCTCTTTTCCTGGTGAGGTAATTTTACATTAAAATCTTCTGATGGCTGTGCTCATTTCTTTAGGGCTGAGGACAGAGAGTAGCAATTGGTGAGAGGAAATCCACCTGCCATTAATTGGTATGTAGATTCCCATTGGAGACTATTCTCTTGCCAATTTTGTTAGACATTTTATGCTACTCCTCGCCAGGCTAATCCAGAGGTTTCAACTTGGGTGTCATCAGTATGCAGATGACACCCAGTTATATCTGCTGATGGAGTATTGACCAGGAGCTTTCCCAGAAGTTCTTGCAAGTAGTTTGGAGACTGTGATTCAATGTGCTGGGATTCATCTGGCTCCTCTATTCAGGCCAAACCACAGATCTTATATGGTTCACTGGATAAAAGAGAGCCACCTAAAGCAGAATTCAGCAAAGACAGAGGTCATATGGCTGGATGACTATAGGCTGCATGCGGTACACTGGCTGCCGACCCTGGATGGGGTCCAGTTGATAGCTACCTCAACTATGAAGAGCCTGGGTGTGCTTCTGGATTCCTCCTTAACTGCAGAGGCCCAGGTAGCACAAACAGCCCGCTCAACATTGGGGCAATATGGGGAGACACGATCCTTCAAGTATGCAGGCCCAAGGCCGCTTATGGGCTTAAAGGTTAAAACCAGCACCTTGAACATGACCCAGAACTCGATTTGACTTAGGTCTGTATTTGATAAATGTACTAGGAGATTTTATTGCTGTTTTTATATGTTATTTTAATTGTTATTCAACTGTATTGCCTACATGTTGTACACCGCCCAGAGCCCTCCGGGGATGGGGCGGTCTAAAAATCTAATAAAATAATAATAATAATAATAATATAGGACCGGTGTGATCCAGTCCTGACTAGACGTCCCCGTAAGGAGTCCGGCTGCCGCATGTTGCACAAGTTTAAGCTTCCGGATCACGGTCAAAGTCAGACCAGCGTATAGCGAGTTACAATAGTCAAGTATATTCCTAAGAGAGGATGTTTCAAAGTTGGCAACAGTTTTTCTAATAACTGCTTTTTATGCTACAACTTTATCTGTTCATGAAACTTATTTGTTACTAGGGTTGATCCTTGGAATCTTTTGCCATCTCCCTTGCTACTATGTGAAATGGATTAACCTTTCCAACATTTATTTCCTTTTTGTGTAGATAATCTGATCAAAGCCATCCTGTCAGTAACCAAAGATTACCGCCTTACTCCAGCCCTTGACAGGTGAGTGCACACATGTGGGAGGCTGAAGGAGCCTTTGGTGGGTGCTATTCAAGGCTAGCCTCGCTGCATGCTCTTTGTGATTGGTTTTAAGTAGAGCTAAGAAGGGTACTCCTGTTCTATGAAATACTTTTTGCAATTCTGAGGGTTTTTTTAATGATATTACAATCTGCTCAACTGCCTGCTTTTCAAAATAAGTAACTGATTATCTTTCAACAAACACATTTACTTGTCACTGCCTCCCCTGAAAAATGTTGGTAAGACAACAAAATTCTCCATTCCTATTCTGGCAACATACATATTTCAGTTTGTTCTGACAAGTAGACCTCACTGACAGCCTCTCTCCTAAATTCAGGGTTTTAAAAAAATAGCTTTGGGCATTAGAGCTGGTGACAAGATTGATATGGGAAATTCTATCAGATCCTGGCAGAACTGAACAGATGCTGCATATATTGCATGTAATACATAGCTATATCTACGTGTACATATTTATGTGCTTTTACAACCATTTCTTCTTTTTCCTAATGAATTAGTTCCCTTTTTGTGACCATGGGCAAATCTTGAAATGCACAGAAATTCTTGCTGTCCCTTGATTTTTTACAAAAAATTCTCCATCTCTTTCCAAGTGTATTGCCAGCTTGCCAGGGGCATACCTAGGCAAACTGGCGCCCGGGGACAAAACCTGAATTTGGCGCCCTCCCCCCCCCAGCCTGGCATATGGGCAGCCACCCTCCCCCACCATGACCAATTTGGGCTTTGGGGGGTATTTTTGGTGTTTTTTTGGCCTGCAGGGAGCACATTTAAAGCTAGCGGCACCATGATTTCAGGGCATCATCCAGAGGCTGCCCTGATGATACCACCGAGTTTGGTGATGTTTGGTTCAGGGGCAGCAAAGTTATGGACGCCCAAATGGAATGCTCCCATCCCCATTGTTTTCAATGGGAGCTAACCTGAGATGGGGGCTACCCATTTGAGGGACCATAACTTTAGTCCCCCTGAACATAACTTAACCAAACTTGGGTGGCATCATACGAATAGTTAACATATGATACCCTGAAATTTTGGTGTCACTAGCTTTAAAAATACACCCTTTCCAGGCACCTGGATGCAATTACCAGGATACCCTCCTGGAGCCACCCTGAAAGTCTGGTGCCTCTATCTTCAAAAACGTGCAGCCTGCCTACACACTCAGAAATTCCCCATTGGCTACAATGTAGCAAAGTCACTGCAAAACAAAGAATCTTCGGCAAATTTCTTGGGGTGCCTGGAAAGGGTGTATTTTTAAAGCTAGTGACACCAAAATTTCAGGGTATCATATGTTAACTATTCGTATGATGCCACCCAAGTTTGGTTAAGTTATGTTCAGGGGGACTAAAGTTATGGTCCCTCAAATGGGTAGCCCCCATCTCAGGTTAGCTCCCATTGAAAACAATGGGGATGGGGGGCCCCCCTTTGGGGGTCCATAACTTTGCTGCCCCTGAACCAAACATCACCAAATTTGGGTGGTATCATCAGGGCAGCCTCTGGATGATTCCCTGAAATTTTGGTGCCACTAGCCTTACAAATGCGCCCCCTGCAGGCCGGAACGTGAAAAAACACTTTAAAAATGTAAAAACGCACAAATGACCCTGAAATGTTGGCGCCCCCCCACGTGACTAAATGGGGGGCGCCCGGGGACAGAGGGTACCCCCTGTCCCTAGGTAGGAACGCCACTGCAGCTTGCTTATCAACCATGTCCTAGAACTGATATTCTCTCCCCGCCCTACACACACACACATGCACGCACGCACATACGTACGTACGTCTTGCTGCTGCCGCCACTGTGGGAGGAGAAAGAGGCTTGTTATTTCAATATTCCTTGGTATTTTAATATTCCTGTATTAGAGCTACCATTATTTTGACAGATCTAACATGGTACAAATGCTTGAAATTGAAATAAACTTTTAAAAAGCACTTCTGATCATTAGAGAGTTGAAGTACAGTGGGGAAGGTGGGGTGGAGCCAAAAAGACACCCTGCTTGTACTATCAATAGAAACACCAAATTGTCCCCTGAATGTAAATGAGCACCGTACAACCCCACAGCCGCTCCCTGACACCCTTGCAGGGTGTGAATTCACACCCCCACATCTGCTCCCTGCCACCCCTGCAGTGTGTGAATTCACACCATCCCTGAAAAGGGGGGGTGGGGCTGAGTGCATGGGAACATTAGGTTTATGGTGGGACCAAGCACTCTCTGTTATTATTATACTGAGATGTCAATACGAGAATTTAGAGGTCAGTGTGTTTTGGCTGTGGTTGAGTTTCTTTTCTTTGACTCCTGCTTGCTGGCTACTGAAAGATGCCAGCACAATGCATAGGAAGCAAGGAGCTGGCAACATGTGGGGGAGGGGTGAGGGGAAAGGCATGGATGGCAGTGTGAGCGAGTGGAAAGGGTGAAGCTAGGTAGGCTGGCCATGGACAGAAGGAAGATGTCCAGGGCAAAGCTGTGCTCACTGGCAAATCTGCGTGGCTGTGGCAGCAAAGCAAATTGAAGTCACTCTAGAAGTGGTGTGACTTGCTGTGGAGAGAATGGAAAGTGAAAGTGGTGCTTGAGGAAATATGTCTGTACAAGAAATCTTGTCACAGTGGACGTTTGCCCCTGCAGTACAGCAGACAGCTTGTGCATGATCAGCCTAGAAGAATATTCTGCTCTTACTGCTTGCTTCAAGGCTGTTTACTTTGCAGTTCCATTTTCCTGCTATATTCTGTTTACACAAGAGATTGGGCCAGAGTACTCACACAGTTCTCAGGTCCATTCAGCAGAGGCAAGCTGGTCCATAACAACAGCTTTTATTTGCAAGGAAGGCACCTCTTACAACCATCAGCATTGGCTGGAAACTGAAACAGAAGAGCAGGGAAAACTGCTGTTGGGTGAACTGGGAAGGCAATAAGGACCAAAAAACACACCCCCAGATAAAGAATTACACTTCCTATTAAGTTATTTTGCTTCACGGGGAAAAGCGAAGCAACAGGAAAGGTCAGGTTTTTCCAGCAGTTGGAAACTGCACAGTTTTTCTACTCAGTCTTGTGATGACTTTGGAAAGGGCAAAAAAAATATGCATAAAGTGAATGACTAGGGGAAAGGTAAGCTGTCTGAAGCAGAACACAAGTGCATAAATGGCTACAAGCTCTAATTAGAGCTCCATAAAAGTCTACACAGGGTTGGGAGGATTTGGTCAGTGTTCAGTTGAGATGTAAAGAACAGAGTAGTTTCTCCCCAGCCACTGGAATCTGGCAGTTTAACTGATATTTTAGTTTTCCCAGCTGTGTGATTCGGGTAAGTCATTGTCATTCAGTTTCCATTTTGCTCATCTTACAAGGAGAAGAATAATGATCCATTTTTACAGGCTGACTTTGTGGATGAGTTGAATCAAAACTGGAGATCACTTTGCATGCTTGAAGTGTCATTGAAATTATTTGACTATACTACAATCTCTTGTTGAAACAGGAAGCCTTTTCCTTGTTCTTGATCCAAAAATTCAATCAGCATCTTCTCATCTGCCCAGGAGTATTTCCAAGTGACAGCTTTATGCAGCTTTAGTCTGATTTACAGGCAGCTTACTATAAAGTTGTATTCTTAGAACCAGCTGGAATATTTCTTTCTAAGGCTTCCTTACAGGTTTTTTCCACACATCCTGCTGTTCATAGTATTCCAAGGTGTTCTCACTCTCCCATTTCTCATTATTGCTTGACCAACTGAATATAACCACAAATTGCCTGGTATTTGGAAATTCATTTCTAACCAGATGTACATTTTTTTGAAGGGGGCAAAAGTACAAAATGATGTCCCCCATATACTACATACATATTTTTCTTTATATATGCATATATAATCAATATATATAACCAACAACTCTTTTAAGTGGTAAAAGAAGTGATGTTGATCTCTTTGAACTGGTAATCATTAATTACACTTTTACATTATTTTATCTATCTATAATGTTTGAATATTCCCTTAACCTCTCTGCATACACAAAACCCAACCCAAGGAGAAAGTTTTTCAGCCTTGCCTTTTAGCAGACATTTTTGAAAATACAGCTCACAGGATTTTGACAGGGGAAACATCAAACACACCTCATGTTCCTTCACTGCCTAATAAAACACAGCCCAAGAAAAGCTTTATCTGATAATTATGCTGCTAGAAATTAAAATGACTAAATGGAAGCTACTGCACTTAGCCACTAGAAAAGACTAACTGGAAAAGATAATAATGCTAGGAAACATTTAAGATAGTGGGAAGTCTTGGCCTCCGTCCTGCAAGGATTAGCATGGGAGGGAAAACCCACGAGGGGGGGTGACTCGCCATGAGATGGAATGACTCAATAAAGGAAACCACAACCCTCACAAGAAGACGTTTTGTTGGTCATTCATTCATAAGTCAAAAGTGATTTGATGGTGGCCTTTATCAAAGCCCAGCATAACACAGCTCCCAGGTTTAAAGCAGCAGGGGGGAGGGCAGGAGAAGAGTCTGTCCTCTTCCCCTCCATCCCATTCAACTCCAGGCTGCTCCAGGGATTGCAACACCTCAGCACAGCACAAGGCAGGAGGACAGGAAAGAGGGGCGTATCTGGCATTCTGTGTGTTGTGGAGCTGGTTCTGCTCCCAAAGATAGCACAGCAGAATGGCAGCTGCCCTGGCCCAGGAGAGAGAAGGTAAGGTAAAGGTTGGAAGGGGACAGGATAGGGTGTGGGCCAGGAGTCCACTGCACTAGAGAGGAGCTAGGTGGCTCCAGCTGCAGGAGGGCAGCTGCACCTCAGGTGATGGGGGAAGGCTTCACTCACCCCCCCTCATGGGTTTTCCCTCCCATGCTAATCCTTGCAGGACGGAGGCCAAGATTGACTGTGCAGCTCCTTTGCAAAGGAGGTGTGTTGGCCTGGTTTGGGGGGGGGGGTGTTCCAAGGCAGTGGTAGTGCTGCAACAAGGGTGGGTGTTGGGTGCCCCCCAGCAAGCTCCAAAGATCAGTGGAAATACAGGTTGCTAAAGGGGGTTCTCTGGGCTTCTTCATTGAAAACTGCCCTGAGCCTTCTTCATTGAAAACCGCCCTGAGCCTTCGGGGAGGGCGGTATACAAATACAATCAATCAATCAATCAATCAATCAATCAATCAATCAATCAATAAAAGAAGAGTGCCAAATATTTGGAGAGGGGCACAATTTGAGATCTTGTCCTGGGTGAGCATTTTCTGAAGGTATGCCCCTGGGGACCATACACACTGGATAAATTTTCCACACCTCAGTATAACTTGCCATTTCTGTTTAACTTTTCCATTCACTTAAGGGTTTCATAAATAGCCTATTCCAATGCAATTTCCTCACTTTGTTGCAGTATTTATGTTGTCATTGGTTGAGGGCCAAGTAACCTGCAGGTCTTTGACAGAACAAAAGGTTTGACTTCAGCTTATAAATTTTCTCTCAGCTAAAACAGTTTGGTTCCTGTTGAATTTTCTTTGGAACCAGACTTTTGGTACCATTTATGTAAGCTTTCAGCAAACTAAGTACTAGGGAATTCTGTGTTCCTTTTCCAAAATCAGTGAGTTAATGGTTATCTCATTATGAGATTAGAAAAACAGAATGCAAAGAAATAAAATAAAGGGATATTCTATTTTTCTACCATTTCCATGTACAAAGAAGTTGCATTTGTTGCATTTATTTATTTATTTCATCTATAGTCCACCTTTCTCAGTGAGATGCAAGTCAGATTACACAATAAAAAACAATGCCATCACAGCCATATAATGTATACAGTGAACAGAGAGATAATATGGGTTTACAATATTAGGGTAGCGCCATAAAACATGCAGTATGACAGCATAATATGTACAACAAACAATAAAACAAAGCTGGACAACAAAATTAGAGCAACAGTGTGACAATATAATGTATGCATTGGAAAAAGTAATGAAAACTGCCTGTTTTTTTAAGACGTTAGTTATGCCCCTCCTCAGCAAGTAGAGAAGCAGTGCAGCAGTGTAGTTTGTACAGTGAACAAAGCTATGGGAACTACCTAACATTTCATACCTTTAGCTTTCAGCTGCTTTTGGGAACAGATATATGAAGGTCTGAGGTGTAGGGGGGGCAGGGGGGAATAGAAAATCCTGTGGTGTGGGAGGTCACAGAGCCCTTCGGGGGTGAGGCGGCTTATAAATCTCATAATAAATAAATAAATAAATTTCTTTTTTTCAATTTTATCAATGGAAATTTTGGAAGATTTTTGTGAGGGAAACGCCTATATTTTCCCTCATAGAATGAGTGAAAAAAAATTAAAACAAGGGTTTAGTCATGCAAAATGTATAGCATTGTGAGTTTTATGTAAGACTAGCGGGCCCGGCCGCGCGTTGCTGTGGCAATTGTCCTTCTCATCACAGTCCGCAACCCACACAGATGTCCATGCAGGTCCAATGATCCCCAGCATAGCCTTTTGGAGTGGTCAAATGGAATCCCTCTTTCCCTTTTCAATGCACATCGTTATATGGTGCTGTCTTGTTTTTTTAATTATGAGGTAACCCTTTCCATTCCACTGTGGAACTGTTCAAATTAAGAATCCCGCTGTATCCCATGAAGCACGGTTGTGCTGTGAAGTCCTGGCTTGGGTAAGGCAGAACTGGGGCAAGCAGGCTATCCCAGTCAGGCAGCAGAGGCAGGGTGGTGAGGCACTCAGATTGAGGCCAGCTCCCTGGGTTCTTAAAGGGCCATGTGCAAAGAAGCCCGGAGCAGTAGTGTTGGTTTGCCCTCACCCCTTGGATTTTCTTAGAAGAAAAAGGTATAAACTCCAGCACAAAGCTTTTAGTAAAAGAAACATGGCGAATATAGGTGGAGGAAGTGGGTAAGTGGTGGTTGGATGTGAGGGAGGGCAGAGTGAGGTGTGTGAGGATGAGCTGGATGATGATAGTATGTGTGTGTTGTGTGTGGTAGCAGTAGATGAGGCACAGAGAGAGTGAAAGTTACCTGCTGATGGCAGGAGTGGGAGACCCCTCACCTGACATCTCCTGCGGCAAAGTGTGTATGTGTTTCACTTCCACTAGTATTACCTAACAGTATTACCTATTTACTGTTTAAACTGCTCATCTCTACAGCCATCTGCTTGAACATTCCTAAGCCCTCATCCCAGGCCCTCAGGCCACACACAGGCTGCACGAACATTCTAAGGGTGACAGTTAAAAACAGCCAACTTCGTGAGCCAGTGCGCCAGGAAAAGACGCTTTGCAAACCACGGGCGTGGGGCTTCCGGTGAATTTGAAGGTCCTGATTACCTCGCTCCACAACAGGGAGGGGCGTCCTGTGAAAGAGGTGAGGGGGCAATCCGTCCAGCAGCTTCTGAGGGAAACCATCAGGGACAAACACATGTTTAGATTTTTATATATATAGATGATATTAGATAATAATTGTTGTATATAATGTAGATGTGTGCAACAGTCATATCCGAGATCCATTTCTGCACCTGAAAGATGCTGCTCTTTTTAATGAGAGGAACAAAGGGAGCCTTCCTTGCTTGTGGTCTGTTGCTTGCCTTCTTCTGATGACATTTTTAATTTAGCTGGCTGGTGATAGGAGAAGTTCCATTTCTGTGGAACTGCTCTCCTTCTGACCTTGCCCCTTCTGGTCAACCTTTGCAGCTCTCTCCTCAAAGGGCTGTGACACAGACACCCACAGGGTGGGAAACAATCAATTTATGGCTGGAGGCAGTGGGTAATTTCAAGAATACTTAATTGTTTAAATGTGACTGATTTTGCCCATAACTAAATATGCCATTTGGGGGTGAGCGGTTTATCAAATGTTAGTAGTAGTAGTAGTAGTAGTAGTAGTAGTAGTAGTAGTAGTAGTAGTAGTAGTAGTAATAATAATAATAATAAGCCGCCGCCGCCGCCGCAGCAGCTGCTATTAGATACCACGATTTGAAAATCGAGCTTCAGCATCTATGGCACAAACCAGCTGAGGTCGTCCCAGTGGTAATCGGCACGCTGGGCGCCATCCCAAAAACACTAGGGCAGCACTTGAAACATCTTCAAATTGACAAAAGTAACATCTGTCAAATTCAGAAGGCAGCTTCTGGGATCCGCATGAATACTACGCCGATACATTACAACCAGAGTGTAAGGAATTCCGAAAGAAGCAGAAATAAAAGGCATTGATTCAAAGTCCGTTTATTCAGACACTTCCAGAAAGCACACATACGGGATGGCAAGACTGCCCGGCTCCGCTTCTAAACTACAGGTTATAAGCGTTCCCCCCTTACCACCCAGCCACATTCTCGTAGGAGCGGAATGTTAGGTTTGAGCACCTTCTGATAAGACCACTAGCAAGGTTGCTTTGGCAGAAACTGGCTTCTCGCCCTGCCGAAGGAATTCTGTCAAGGCCAGTCGGCAGCCAGACGGGGGAACTCAACCGGCATCTTTACACTCTGCTTCCCCTAAGAGCGCCCCCACCCTTTCCCCTCCCGGCTTATGAGGGAAGGCTTTATGAAAAGCAGCAATCAATGACGGGGCGTCGATGTTTTCAGCGTAAACCCATTGATTATGGCCGGAAGAATACCCAACCCAGGAAACCGTATTACCAACGCGTTTTCGCGGGAAAAGCGAGTCCAGGATAGGCGTCGATTTAGTGAATGTTTATGACCATCAATTGTTATAACCGGGTGAGGTGTCTCCGGAGGGCCGTGCCGAACATCGGAAGCAGGAGCCTCCTTGAGCAAGCTGGAAATGAAAAGGCGGGATGAATGTTAATACTTAAGGAGTTAGGCAGTTCTAAACGAAAGACTGATAACATCATTAATCACTTTTGTAATCCGAAAGGAATTTACAATTTCTTGCCCAGCTTGGAGTACTTGTGTACATCTCTAAGATTCTTGGTCGATAAATAAACCCCTGCCCCAACACATAAGGGAAACTCTAGAGCGATGTTTGTCCGCTTCTGCGCCTTTAAGCACTTTTAGGCTTTTGACACATGCAGAGGACTGCACCGTTTTCCAGCCCTCCAGCTAGGAAGAGATCCATTGATTGAATTCGGAGGCTATGTAGCTTCCGCCAGGCAGTTAGCAGGGCAGAAGGACCCGACCAGAGACCACTTCAAGCGAAGTCTTCTTGGTGCTGCTATGAATCCGCGTATTATAAGCATACTCCGCAAAGGGAGCAGCTCGCACCAATTGTCCTGATGGTAGTTGGTGTAACAACGTAAGTATTGTTCCAACGTTCTTGTTGGTCACTCTGACTGACCCGTCACTTTGAGCGTAGGTAGCAGGCGACCGCCCGGAGTTGCTCCCAACAACTCCAGGGAAACGCCTTCCAAAACTTGGAAATGAATTGGGGCCCATGGTCAGATGTACCACCTTGTCAGGAGAGGAATGCAGACGGTGAAGATATGTTGAATAAACAACCGGCCAACTTGGGAGGCGGATGGGATGGTAGTGCAAGGAATGAAATGTGCCTGCTTGGAGAGAAAAAGATCACACCACCACCCACAAAACCGTGATTGCCATGGCTTTCCGGGCCAGATCTGTGATGAAATCCATTTGAAATGACCTGCCAGAGGTCCGGGATGCAACGGGAGGGTTTTTGCAGCAACCCATGGGGCTTTCGAGTGCATTGATTTGGCTTCAGCACAAACCGAACACCCCTTGATATAAGTTTCGGATGTCCTTGCGCATTGGCGCCACCAAAAAAAACTGGACGACGCTAGCATGCCAAATGTAAAGTCTTTAGGGAACACAAAGTGGCCCAGCTTTGACGCGAGCATCATGACATCGTCTCAAGAACACTTGCTTCCGTGATGGAGGCCGGAGCGCATTGCCAGCACCCCAGCTTTTCCTCTTTCAAAAGCGCCACCCTCTAAGCGTGTGAAGCTGTGAAGTCAAATTCCTCTGCTGGCTTGGGTCTTGGAGCCCCGCCTCCGCGAGGGTGAATTGTCGGTTGAAGGAAGGAGAGCTTTATGTCCGGAACAGAAGCGGAGGAGAGAAGGAGACCTAAGGAGCAAAGTGACAGCTAACCCCAATTGGGAGGGGTGGAGAATGAGTGCGTGGGATAGCCACTTGCAGCCTAAGTATCCCCCCCTTCCCCTGGGAGAACCGAGGGACAGCACATCAACCAGTCTGTT
The DNA here is from genome assembly GCF_021028975.2 of Sphaerodactylus townsendi. Lineage (NCBI taxonomy): Eukaryota > Metazoa > Chordata > Lepidosauria > Squamata > Sphaerodactylidae > Sphaerodactylus > Sphaerodactylus townsendi. The sequence goes on along the minus strand of NC_059429.1, from coordinate 75,297,177 downwards.
GCTTTTACCAGGAAAAAAAATGAACTTCGTGAAAAGAAGAATCTGGAGAAGAAATCAGCCACTAACGCAGCTGTTTTAGCCGGACATTCTTTGAGGGGGGGGGGATGGAAAGAACGCTGCCAGATTTTTTTGTGATGGGACCAGACCTGAAATGGATGTTTAGCACCTTCCAACCAACCACGCTAATGGCCAGGTGCTCAAGCGCCCGCTTTGATGGCTGCAGTCTCTTTATCCCCCACTGTCCAGATTCTAGTTCGGGACCCACTGAAAAACTTTTTTTGATAAGTAAGCACCACGGTTACCAGTTTGTCATTTTTTATTTTTCTACTCAAGAGGAAAAGCGGCGCCCAGAGCTTTAATCCAAAGCATCCACATATGAAGACGATGAAGGGGAGGTCATGGATCCGGGTGTTTTCAAAACTGGCTCGGTGGTAGAAAGCCGTTTTGAGCTGTTGGAATGAGGACTGACATCTTGCGGGGGGACCATAGGAGGGGGCACCAGGCTTAGATGCCTGGGGAGTCCTTGCCGCTGCTGGTACGTAATAGATCTGTGGAGTGGTAAGGCAAAGTTCCAGCGGTGTGGAATGAAATCACGATAGAAGTTAGCAAAGCCACAGGAAGCAGACTGTAATTCCCTCCCTATTGGTGGGAGCTGGCCAAATCAACCAATCCGCGTGAGCGCTTTGGCTGGATCCGTCTCCAAGCTTTCATCGGATGAGCATCCCCCCGATAGCCCAAAATAGTCTATGGAGGGAGCCGGATGGAAACAGCATTTTCGGATAATTTGACAAATAGGGAGTTATCTGGTAGGCGTTGCAATACCAATTCGAAATCCAAGTTAGCTCCTCGATATTACCCCCTGTGAGTGAGATTTCAACACGTCATCCAAGTACCACCACCACTCCTTTATACAGTAAATCTTGCAGGACCTCATTGATAAGGGCCATATGAAAGCCCTGAGGGCCCCAGGATAATCGAATGGCATTATTAAGTATTCATATTGACCAAACTTTTGTATTGAATGCTGTCAAATGTTCATAACCCTCTGCAATACGGACCCTATGTAATAAGCTTCACCATAAGTCCGAAGTTTGGTGAAGATCCAGCCTCTTTACCCAAAGCATCTAAAGGTCCTTTATTAAGAAGTGCGGATACTTCGTTTGAAGATTGAAACAGCATTTTAAAGCCACGATAGTCAGTGTACAAAAGTCGCAAAGGAGCCGTCTTTTTTTCTTAACAAAAAGGACTGGGGCTGCATGAGAGTGCTTTATGCTTGGCGCCGCTTCTGATGATGAACCAGCTTGAGCCAGGTTAGCCTTATCTAGGAAGACGCGGAGTCTTCTCTTCTCTTCCACAGAGACTCATCGGGTGGAATTCTAACCCCTTGGGCAGTTGGGCTCCCGGCTGCAGGAGGATTTTGCAGTCAGTGTCTCTATGGGGGGGTAATTGATCACACTCCTGCTCCTCAAATACTCTGGACAAGTCCTGATATGCATGTGGTATTTTTGTAGGACTAGGAGTGGAAAGCACATTTAAGGCTTCATTGATTATCGTTTTTTCATCGATTACCGGATCTTCCCCACCGTTCATATGGTCCCCGCAAGGGGGGTCTGTGAACCGGAGGATGTGTTTTTTCCACAGGATGGTTGGTTCGTGTGTGAGCAACCATGGCATGCCTAGCACAATGGAATGCTTGGCTACCGGAGCTAGAATGAAACTTATTTTTTCCCAATGTTCCGCGCAACGGAGAAACACTGGCTGGGTCTTAAATCGAGCCGGACCTTCAGCCCCCAAGGGACTGCCATCCATTTGAGTAAAGGGAATGGATTTCAGTAAAGGAACCCGGTCTAAACCAAGCTCTTCAGCCACTTGTGGCCTCATGAGGCAGTGGGAACAGCCCGAGTCCACGAGTGCGGAAGCCAAAATGCGCGTATGTTTAGAGGGGTTGGCTAAAGATGTCAGAATAGTAATGGGAGCGCTTGCCTTTCACTTTCACCCGCGATCTGGAGTGGGTCCAACTTCCACAGGCGCAGTTGAAAGGCAGACAGCCAGGTCATCCTCCTCTAAATCCTCCTCGAAAGCGGCTTTAGTTGTTCCACGAGGTGGCGGGCCCGACTTACGCGGAGGCTTGGCAACGGAGGTGCGCTTGAGGCGGGCGGACGGGGGGTTGCTTCCTTGCGCAGTTTTCACCAAGGTGACCAGGACCCCCGCAGTACCGGCACAATCCAAAGGCGGCGCTGCTGTTCGGCGATGGTTTCGAGGTAAATTGACAGGGGGCTCCGGCTTCTGACTGGGGCGCCAGGCTAATGGTTGAAGATTTTTTGAAGTGAAGTCGCGACTCCACCCGGCGTGAAGCCGCGGGCAAGGCCCGAGGTGACTACCTGCGCATCCGGAAGTTCGATCCATTCGCACCTTGATCTGTGGGGATCCGGAGAAAAAGGAAGCACTGTTTCAGCGAACCTTTATATCCCATGCGGCTTCAAAGAAATATTCACATTTAAATGCGTTCAGGCCAGTCAGGGATGGAAGTTTATCTGGCACGCCCTTACGAAAATTCTAAGCAAATTCAGCAAAGGGCCGCATTGCCCTTGCTGGATGGTTTTCTACTATTTCAGTATGGCGTTATTTTTCAGCATCCGGATCTTGGAAAGCGAAGGCGAAGGGCGGCTGCAAGAAACCGGTCATACGTCGCGAAGATGTAGTCAGTCAGCACTGTAGTTCATAGAGAGTCCGCGAACCATTCAGCAGCTACCCCATCCAGGACTGACCCAATGTGCTTGGCGACTCTTTCTCCCCGTTCAGAGCGATACAAGTAATCAAATTCTTGCATATGGGCATCCAGTTGCAAGATGAAATAAAGAGTTTTGACGCTGTCCCCATCGAAGGCGGGCAGGGATGGGGGGTCTGTGAAGCCCCACTCCCTGCCGCTTCTAGGCATCTGCTGCGGCAGCTGGTTTACTCGAGGGCTGGACAGCTTTTGAGGCAACTGGAGGGGGGGTGGTTAGAGAACGGAGGTGATTTGTGGTGCGAGGTTGTTGGGCTCCACCATCACTGGTACTGGTCCTCGTTCGCCGCCCCTCCGGAGGAAGGAACAGCGAGTCTTGTGAGGAAGATTTTCGATCCGGATACGTGGCTCGCGGTCAGCGTAGCTTGTTGCCTCCGCCCAATTCCCGTTCTAGTTCAGCTAGTTCCCTTTTCTTCTGCGCTGCCAGTCGTCTTGGATGATTATGCAAAGCCACCCTCTCACGTTCCAATTTTTCTCTCTCGGCGAGTTGTAAGGCTAAAGCCAGCTCGTTTTGTGTTTGGAAAGCTTTAAGACTGTCGCTCCTGCGTTGTAATTCAAGTTTGGAATGCTCCAGGACTTTGTCATGAACAGTAAGATCCTGTATGAATTGTTGACGTAAAACCTCTTTTTCGCGATCTAGTTCAGCCTGGGCCTCTTGGCGTTGCTGTTCACATTCCCGTTGCAAGCATTCCCATTCCTGTTCCCAGGCCTCGCGCTCGAGCTCCCAAACCCTCTTGGCATCCTCAAGCGCGGCCAACTGGTCTTCCCAGCGCTCTCTCGTTGGCGGCGGGTCCAGATCGGGATCCGGGTCGAGTTCCACATCAGGCGGGGCCCCACCTTCCGCTCCGCGAAACTCCACACCTAATCCAGCTGCTCCCGGCCCTGGGAACGTAAGCCGGGCTCGATAACCCCGACCAATCTTGGATCCCACATCGAACGGAGGTGCAGATGTGGATCCCACATCGAACGGAGATGCAGATGTGGACGCCGGGGGTAACGTCTTGGGGCGCACCCCAGTACTATGCCACTGCTGTTCCACGGGAAGCTCGTCGTAGTAGCGATCCAGGAACCGTTCGATGGACTCTTGGGTATCGCCATGTATGGTTGACAACCCCAACTCCTCAGGCACCGGCTGCATCGGTGGTTTGTAATCCATACGATGCCGGGTAGAGACAAATCGGGTATCGACAGGGGCCCGATCCATAGATAGCGCGCCGCCTGTCTCATAAACCTCATGGCTGTGGGTTACTCGCTGCTCATCCAGTTGAAGGAAGGCCAGGCTCGTGCTGAGGAGCGAGGGAGTTTGGAAGAAAGTTACCAGGGGAAGCGATTCTTCCCCAGTTCCCTCTGATTCTCTGGAAGGGAGGCACCGAAACCCTCTTTGGGGAGCTATCGATCCTTCCACATGTAGTCTGAGGAGCCACTCAATCCTCGCATGTTGAGAAACACCAAGGACCCACTATAATCCAAAAAAATGGTTTAGATGAAGAAAGGGGAATGTGCCCATAATGTAAAGGAGAATTCGAAGAAGCAGAAATAAAAGGCATTGATTCAAAGTCAGTTTATTCAGACACTTCAGAAAGCACACATACCGCGGGATGGCAAGACTGCCGGCCCCTCCGCCTTTAAACTACAGGTTATAAAAGCGTTCCCCCCTTACCACCCAGCCACATTCTCCTTCATGGGAGCCGGGAATGTTGGTTTTGAGCACCTTCTGATAAGCATCTCACTAGCAAGGTTGCTTGGCAGAAACTGGCCTATTCGCGCTGACGGCGAAGGAATTCTGTCAAGGCCAGTCGGCAGCCAGACGGGGGAACTCAACCGGCATCTTTACACTAAAGATCCAACCCGCTCTCACCACTTCTCTAGAAGTGGTTACTAATTTTTTCTGAGTGCCAAGAAGGGGTTACTAAAGCAACCTCCCTGCCCAATAGGGACTGGAGGTGCGTGTGTGCGGCGGCACCACTGTTTGAATTCCACCACCATCGGAAACTGTTATTAAAAATTTTGGATCCCACCACTGATTACAACTTCCTAGGCCTCTGGGTGAGGCTCGAATTGTAATGAAGGTCAACAACCAGCTAAAGATCTGGCAGCTGTGAAATCTACAATAATAAGCTATTCAAGAGTTCAGTGTTATAAAGTTTAACTCAACATGCAATAACTGATAGTTCTGTTGTGACTAATTTGTGTGTTCTATTTTCTATTTTTATTTTTTCTACCACTTTGATGACAAAACCTAATAGATGTAGGGTGCTGTGTGGTTTCCGGGCTGTATGGCCGTGTTCTAGCAGCATTCTCTCCTGACGTTTCGCCTGCATCTGTGGCTGGCATCTTCAGAGGATCCTCTGAAGATGTTAGCCACAGATGCAGGCGAAACATCAGGAGAGAATGCTTCTAGAACACGGCCATACAGCCCGGAAACCACACAGCACCCCAGTGATTCCGGCCATGAAAGCCTTTGACTAATAGATGTACTTAGGTAGCATAGATTGCAGCAGATTGCAGTTCTCTCTCCCTCTCCCTCTCCCTCTCCCTCTTTCTAATGCTGGGTATGTTTGAAATTTTGCTTGTATGAAATAAAGGCATTAATTCTTTCACAAATATTCCTATGGCATCATAGAACATGCTATAATACATAAGTTATAATGGTGTGTTTTATGGTGCCAAATCAGTAAAATAAGTTTATGCTTGATAAGAACATACACATTGCATATATTTCACTTTTCCCCTTAATTTGTTTTTCCCCATGGCTTCACAGTTTCTTTATGGCAAACACACACACAAAGTCAGGAATAGCAGTAAGAAGTCCTGAGACTCCTGAACCTCAGGTCTGGGTAGTTATCACTGGAGAAGTGCTTGCTCAGTGCCTAGTGTAATTTTGCTACTGCGGCGTAACAAACCCAATAAAGTAAAGTAAAATATTGTTGCAGTATAGAACCTTTGAAGAGCATCACAGAACTCCTGGGGAAGTGGGTTCCTCAAAGTTATATTGACTGTTATAATTGGCAGCCATTAACACGGCAGCTTCAAAAGTAAGCGTTCAACAATTTAAGTAATCTCTCAGTTTTTTTTACCTGGTGGTATTCTCTGTTTGGTCTTTAAATTCCCACTGTGACTATACAACAGCTTTTCCTATATGGTTGGAAGAGGACACATAAGGAGTTGCTGAAAGCTTTCTCTGACCCTGAATTATAGTGAAGGCTCTGGTTTGCTTTGGAGATGAGGACTTATGAAGGTTCTAGTACTGGGAACTTTAGCTTGGGCCAAGGGGGAAAGAGAGAGAGGTAATAATAGCAGGGTATTGTGTAGGATGTGACGACAATTATTTTCCAGGCAACTAAGCAGAGGATGTGGAAATAGGCTGGAATATATGAAATTTAGGTCTAATGTCATACTGAATAATAAAATAAAGAGGAAGTAATCTCAGTTATTCATCTCACTGGGATTTCAAGTCATGTAACCAAAAATCTAGCTGGCTCCTTCACATTTCTTTGTGCTTTATAGCTGGATAATTCCCAGGCTTTGCTGAACGCTTGCCTCACATGGCCCTGATATTCCCAGCTTTGTAGGGGCTGATGGTCTGTGTCAAGAGGCATGCTTGTATGAATTCTTGAGGAATGCCAGGCAGCTACAGCTTTGTCTATGACTTTTGCTGAAGTACAGCGTTACAGTCTCTCCGTTTTTTAATTTTTTGTTTTCCACTATTATACTTATGTCCCCTTCCACTGTCATTTTGTCTCATAAGAATTGTAGATAATGGTTATTCAAAGTAGGTAGGCTGACTGCATTGCTTTGCCACCCATCAGATCAAGTGAGTGGGTTATTCTCAATTAATGGAATACAGTGTCCTGACGGATCATGCAGCTGCTTGAACAGATGCAGACTGCATTAGTTATTTTCAAGAGGGAATTTTGTGCTACTTAATTTTATTGCTTTAACTTTGTTTCCCTATGTTTCCTTCCCAGTCTCAGTTGCCGGCGATGTATTATTGTGGGGAATGGTGGCATTCTAGCAAACAAATCATTGGGGTTGAAAATTGATGACTATGACATTGTTATAAGGTGAGTCTTCTGAAAAAGACAGAGATTTTTCTTTGGCTCTGTTTCTACATCAGATGTTAATATCTAAATGAGCAGCCAGAAGCTGCAGTTCTCAGTAAATGTACTAGTAAAGCTATTTGGAAGGTTACTGTGTTTTTGAAGGGTTAATCCTTGTTTAATATTGGAAATGTCTTCCTTCCTGTGCTGCACAAGCAATTGCTCTTTCTTTACAGATACCATCTCAGTGGTGTGTTTGTCAGTCTATTATTATTATTATTTATTATGGTCTACAGATCCAAACCAGTAACAAATAACAAATGTTCAAATTGGAAGATATAATGTCAGTTGACTATCCAAACAACAATTAAAATATTAAACTTACACAAGAGACAAACTATTAAAAAAATGTACAGCATCCAAGGTTCTCTGGTTTTTCAATCTAAATACCTCTGCCAAAAATTTTGCTACCACCTGCCACTTTTATCTTCTAATAGAAAGTGGACACAGGACTGAGCTGAGCTTCCTCTCAAGTTCAGCAATAGGGGGAAAATCCTCAGTTGGCACACATGATGGTACAACTGACAGTCTAAAAGAATGTGTTGGACAATTTCTGTGTCCTGAGAGTTTCAGGGACACACTCTAAGCAAGAAAGGAACACCTTTGAACCTACATCTCAGGTATTCAAAAGGGAATGCATTTAACCTTGCTTTTGTAAAAAGCTTATGATAATGATGAATAGACAAGGTCTTTAAATAATTTGCACAACGATAGAGTTCCACATAGTTTATATGAAAGAAGGCCAGGAAGCAAACTGCATGGGAATGGGACCAAAGATCTGCTAGTATATTATTCCCCAGTCTCTGCTGTAGTGGTTGAAGAGCTAGATCATAGCCCAAAAGGGTAAGAACAGGGGTAGAGAGACCAATTGAAGCAGATTTTTGTGCAGCCGCCCACTAGAATAATGATCTTGGGAAAAGAGTCCTAATATGCCTATATCTTATGCAAATAACTTGCCCTTGAGCCAGATGCTTAGAGCTGCAAGCCACACCTAATTGGTCAGGGGACAGTCTCCCATTTCTAATAGAAGAACTGCATTAGAGATGCAATTGGGAACTTTCAGAATTGCCCTTAAAAGTCTGGTCTGGAGTCTATCGATCTCCCATGATACTTCACTAATCCAAACTGCTGCAGCATCAACAATTGTGCCATTACCTTTATATTGAACATTTTTAGAGCAGGGGGAACATAATAACCTCCTAGGGTGGAGTGAAAGCAAAGGGTGGAAAGTAGGCCAGTAATGGCTTTCATCAGGGCAAATTGTCTATTCATAGAGCAGAAGCCTGAATGATGAAAAAACTGAGGCCCAAATCCTGAAAGTTCCTGACTTGCTCCAATATATGGTCATCAAAGGGCCATTGGTGCTGTACAAATCTTTTTTTCATTTGTCAGTTTATTTTACCAAAAATTAGCCATTACTAATCAGAGGGCTGCTGGAGAGATTACATAGACATCTCTGGTTGACTGTATGCTTGTTGCTCATTGGGAGCTAGTGCTTCAGAACTGTGTACAATCCACAACTGAGTGAAGAATTCAGGAAAGGAGTGACATCTGCCCTTCTTCTTTGTTCTTAGCACCAAGAATGATTATTGGGTAAAGACATCTTGCAGCTTTTGTACCAAATTTGTTTAATGAATATCCCCTGCTGTGGATTAGGACAGCTTATAATGCAATAGAAGGAAAAGCTTCAAGGCTTTGCAAAGGCACCCACTGAAAGAGACTGTTTTCCAAGTTAATTTAAAAATGGGATTCTTGGCAAGGGGTCTAGAAATAGCCACTTTCTGGGGAAGCATCAGAATGCACCACCTTTGTCATATCTTTTTGCATTTTTGACCCTGCTTTTCGTATTTATGTGTGAAGCTACTGTTTCAACTGGCGGTCAAAAGACAGATGTATGACCTCTCATCAACTGCAAGAGGAGAGATATAACAGAAGTCTTGAAAGTTAAACAAATCCAAATGTTTCAATGTGTGAATGTGGAGGTGAAGGTTGACAATGAAAAACACCTATCTACTTGTTGGAACAACATAAGAGCTGCAATAAGTAAATGCTTTCTAGGTGCAAATGACTGGGATGATGCAGCCTTTGATCCAGAGGAGAAGCTCTTTTGTGTGTGTGTGTGTGTGTGTGTGTGTGTGTGTGTGTGTGTGTGTGTGTGTGTGTGTGTAAATCTATATCAAACATAAATGTGGTAATCCAGTTCTGTATTGGAGTCTATTTAATTAATCTATTTAATGGCGAGTGCAGTATTTATTGACAGTCATTGACCAGGTTGATATCAAAGGGATTTACACACATAAATATTAATTTTAAAACTACAAAAATACACTTTAAATTTAAATTTTAAATTTAGGATAAAAACCTTACCAATCACATATGCTTAATTAAATTCATACTCAGTTTTCTAAGTATAGTCCTGGTTATACATTCAGACCAATTTAATACCCATTTTGGCTAATTAAAACCATAATTATTAGTACAAACTTTTAAAATAGAATTAAATAGTTGTAAACAATGCTAGTCGCAAGTGACTAATACACTAAATTCATTGTCAGTTATATATTACATTCTTGATTTTACTTATTAACCAGGCAAATGTTGCTACTTTAACAGTGATCTCAAAATTTCTTCCAGAGAACATGATCATCATAATATTTTTCCTGTCCCTTCCTGGGTAACAAGTCAGTACAGGGCTTATAACGTTCCTCCTAATACGATCCTTTTTCTCACAGTCAAAAAAGGTATGTTGTCTCTAATAAGCCATCATTGCATAAACAATGGCATTCAAAATACAGAGTGCCTTTATATTTCCCCTGGACAATCACTGTACACGTCATATCTTAATAAGGTAAAAGTTCTTCTGTAATCTGATCTATCTAGATATCTTACATATGATGCCAATATCACCTTGAACAGGGGGCCAGGATCAAATAAAAATCTCTTAATTGTACTCATATCATTTTGTCTTTCGACAACAAAAATTCTCTACTTGATTATTCCTCTTACCTGTGTGTATTTTGTTGATAAGAGCATCTCATTAGAGAACCCATAACTCAGTTTATCTTCTACAAACTTTTGCCATGGGGAAATATATGAATCCGATAAAATAAAATGTGCTAATCCCTTGGTATTCTTAAGTAGTCTCAACTAAAATAATATGGTCACCAACCAGATTCTTGCCTTTACTGATATGCCCACTTACAAATGGGTAGCTGCATTGGATATGTTAGGTGGGACTTGGAATATTGATCTCAGAAACGTTGATTGTATTCTCTCCAGGATGGTCATATTACTGGAAATAGAAAATGTGGCTCTATAAAGGATTTGAGACAGAGGTTTCACATTAAATAATCTAATTGCAGCTTCCACATTACAACCCCCTTTGGACTAAAAAAAATATCTGGATTGCTCCCACACTTAACTGTGCTTTTGAAGAGGTGTAGTAATATGTGCACTCTTTGGGCCTGACATTTGAAAGACAACTTCCAGTGAACCTGTTGCAGTTGTATTGAGCTAATAAACCATGGTTGAATTTCCTTTCATTTTGAATAGGCCATTATTTTGGTTTTATCATGATTTAGCTCCAGATGGTTATTTTGGCAGTATTGTGCAAAAACTTAGGCCAACAGGGTTCCTTGACATTATTGTAGTGTCATCAGTGTAAAGCAGGAGGGAAATAGGTTTGTTCGCAATTTTTGGAGGATGGAATTCCACCTTACCCAGAAGTTTAACAAGGTCATTAATATAATAGTTAAATAATAAGGGAGCTAGTATATATCCTAATAGAAGTGTTGGCATAAAGGGCTCCAATCAGAAGCAATAGTCTCCTGTCAGTACTGGTCACTGCCAGTTTTTCCCATTAGATGGACCTCAACACTTAATTGAAAGCCATCTTAAAGTAAATAAATGCGAGGTACAGGGAAATTGTTGATTTAGAGGCATATTTGGAGATTGAATGATCTGATATTAAACAATGATCTTAACATGAACGATCTTTCCTAAATCCAGCTTGTTTTTCAGCAACACAAGCCTCCTGATCCATCCATTTGCTCAACTTCCAGTATAGATGTCTAGCATATAATTTACTGGCTACGTTCAGTAAATTTATTGGGCAATAATTGGATGGGAGTTCTTTTTTACTTTTTTTGTAAATGGGCACAATTATTGGAGGGCCCAAGTGTTTTGGTATAATCCCCGTTCTATCGATTACCGTGAACAACGCTGAAAGAACTGGAGTCCACCAATTTATGATCTTCTTAATGAGATCAGGATAAATCATATTGATCCCTGGAGCTTCACCACTCTTCAGAATTACAATTAATGTCTGCAATTCTGTCATCAAAACAGCGGGCCAAGATAGCAGGTCTTCCTTATCTCCATAATATACAGGCTCATTTTCCGCCATTGCATAAAGTTGTCAAAAATAATTGTATTTAAGTCTAAATTTAAAAGTGACTTTACTAGGATGGTAATGTATTGGGGCTATAGAGGTCTGCACTGAATCTCAGAAATAGGCAACTTAATCCTAGAAACTGTATAACCCAAGTCACTGGAAATTCCATGAATGGAGCACTCTTAAGTTGTTTTGCTCTGAAAATTAGGCAATTCCCAATCTGGAATTGCCCCAGAGAGTCTCTTTGCCTAGCTGGGGTAAATTTATTTGTATTCATGGACTCACAGTATCTTGATGTAGTAGAGCTACTCTTGCAAACCATGAGGGTGCATTTAGAACTGAGCCCATCATACTACTAGGAGGACATTGGAAATGGAACCATGATCTACATGTGTTGTCTGGGTGGCAAATAGTCATATTGGCAGTGATAAGAACAGCAGACATGATAGCCCATTAACAGCGATGTTGAAGCAGCTGTCAAGAGGAGCAATAAACAAGTGGAGAAAAAAACTTTGAAAGAATTCCTTCTTTTCATGCCAAAAATTCACCATGGAACATATGGCACACCTATAGTATTTGCACTTAATTCTTTTGTGGTGGCTGACAGCTAGAGGGGGAGGGGGGATGTGGGAAAGATCCACAACCACTAGCATTTGCCAGAGATGGACTCCTGAGTCCAACCCATCATGTTGCATGTATAATGCTAGGCAGTACAGGGAAGAGAGCAGATGTGGGATTGTGGTTTTGGCAGTGACTGTGTATCTATTTCAATGTCTAGTTCTGGCCTAAATGGATTATATGGGAATGGAGATCCAGTTGCCACAGTGTTTTGACTGTAGTCTGGTAAAAATGATAGTACTGTGACTCCACTTCACAGGCAGAGCATGCAAGGTATTCACAAAGCTCCTTTCCTAAAACCAGCTGAGCACCTGTTTGAGTGCCTGTAGCTTTTTGGCATGTGTAGGATAACATAGCAGTATCTCATAGCTGCTGTTATCCCACAAAATTCCATTGTGGATGAAAAGCACAATGCCACTTAGTGGGGTGCCTGTGCTATGTGTCCTTTGTGATAAATACCACTTCCAGCACTATAACCTTTCTACAGAATAAACACTAAGCATCAGCTCATTAGGCTATAAGAAAGTCCTAGACATTTCAGAGATAACAGTGAGTACCACAGATGAACACAGCTTGTCCCAGAGTCTAATTGGACCCCTGGTGCTAAAGCAGAAAGGCTGTACACGGAGGTTTTCTTAGTGCTGGATCCTCTGTGAAGTAATTACTGCTCTTCTCATGCCACAACTATAACAACAACTGGAATCATCTGTAGGAGTCAAGCTATTGAGAGTAATGGCTGGCTTTGAAACGTTGGATCTGTGAAAGTCGTGGGAGTTATTAACTCTGAAATTCTTTGATGCCTGATTAGGTCATTTATTGATGCCTGATTAGATCATTTATTTTAAAAATCTGTCATGTATTTCTATATCATTCCAAATTGTGCATCGTTTTCATGGCACTCGTCTCTGGTCTCTCTGCAGGCTAAATTCTGCTCCAGTAAAAGGGTTTGAAAAGGATGTGGGTGGCAAGACAACCCTTCGGATAACATATCCAGAAGGGGCCATCCAGAAACCAGAACAATATGAAAAGGATTCTCTCTTTGTGCTAGCTGGATTCAAGTGGCAAGACTTCAAGTGGCTGAAGTACATTGTTTACAAGGAGAAAGTGGTAAGATGAATGTCTGTATGGAGAAGAAGTCCTGGTACTTCAGGATTTCATTCCATCATTTGCTTGTATTCAGGTCTTATTCCATATACTATGTTTAGGCTTCTTATAAAACTTTTATCATTTCACCTCTGGTAGTCTGTAGAAGGATTTTTTTTAGAAAGCCAGTGTGGTGCAAACGTACAAGTGTCAGACTAGGACTGGAAAGACCCAAATCCAGATCCCTACCCTAGCATTGAAGAGACATACTGGGGGGAAATGGCACATAGGAGCACACCCCCCCCCGTGCCCCCTCTCCCCATGCCCCACTTACCTTAGCCAGCGGATGAGGGCAACAGTGGCAGTCCCGGGCAGCCTGGCGAGGCCGGACATGGTGGGGCCGAGCCAAGGCCAGCAGACTACTGGCCTTGCAGAGGCATAGCTACCAGGGGGCCGGGGGGGGTGCACATAGCACTGGTTCAGGTTCACTTCTGAGTTTCCCCCAGATTCTCCTTTTAAATCCACCCCCTTCGGCATGGATTTAAAGGGAGAATGTGAGGTCCCAGTTTAAACATTGAAAGTGATTCTGTTTCAGGGTGGGGTCCACTCCCAAACAGCATCACTTTCAATAGTGTTTTAACTGGGGACACCAGATTCTCCCTTTAAGGTGGATTTAAAGGGAGAATCTGAGCTCCCTAGTTTAAACACCATTGAAAGTGATGCTGTTTGGGGATGGATTCAAGCATCACAGCGGCCGCCCATGGGGGGAGGCCTCCATTTTCCCTAGCTATGTCTCTGCGGCCTTGCCTGGCTCGGTGGTGGGTGGCTGAGGCAGGTGACTGAAGCGGGTGCCTGAGGCCAGCTCCTGTCCTCCCTGTCCTCCTTGCTGACAGGGAGGCCAGGGAGGGCAGAAGCCGGCCTGCCCCCCTGCATGGAGGGAGACGCCAGGTTGCCGCACTGCAGGAGAGGCCGGGCACGAGGATCCAGCAGGTGCCCCCCCACGTGACCAAATGGCATGCGCCAGGGTCATGTGATATCCCATGTTCCCGTGGGCGGGACACCACTGGCATGAAACTCACTGGGTCTCCTTAGGTCAGTTGCTGTTTCTCAGGCCAATCTGCTTCAAAGAGATGGGAGGACAAAATGGGTAGATAAAAGTCATGTATGTTGCCCTGACTTCCTTGAAGGAAAGGAAGATGATAAATGTGCAATGGATAGACAGATACCTATATATTATATTTGTAACAAAATGTGCATGAGCTCTGCCTTTAGCCCAAAATAATTTGTATATGAATACCCATTAATCCAGCCGATGGATTGAAATGTATATGCAGAAATGTGAGGTTTCAGCCACCTAGCAGAAAACAAAGGAGTGTGGTAGGACAAGGAGATGAGCCCAGAAAGAAATGCCTGGTCACAGTGGGTTATTGATGGAAACTAGGCTGATTAGTTCATTTAACTGTCATGGCTAGTAAATGAACACTAACAAATGAAGAAGGGGATCTCTGGGAGGATTCTGCTTTAACTGGAAACCCACTTGATCCTAGGATGATCGAGTGCATACAGTCTTAAAATAGCAAGCAGATTCCTGGGAGTTTATAGTGGTTGAGGAAATATCCATAATTCAGGTTATGTTTCATCCTGACCTCCTTAGAGCTGCTTGAGATGAACACTACACTAAGCGCACTGTATTATAGAAGGACACCTTAATTAATACATTAGCTAGTTGTGCATTCTCTAAGAACAGTTTGGAAGTGTCAGTTTGATATGCTGAAAACTCCATATTCAGGTTAAACATTTCCAGAAATAATTGTGTTTACCTGTTAGCCCAGCCCATACTATACAAACAAGTTATTCAGTGGGTTAGATTCAAACATCACTCTTTATCTAGAAAATAATTTCATCTGTCGAAAGCTCTCCTTGAACATCTGGTTTGTGTCAGTAAAGGAGCCAAGTGAGGGCAATAGTTTCCATGGAAATAAATAGCTTTGGGGGTTTTCCCTCTCTTAAAAATAATCCCATACCTACTTTCAGCAGAAGTCTGAGCAACCACTGCCAAAATGAGTAGGATGTGGAATAAGTGCTTCTGGCATGAAGAATCTGTCTTGAGTAGTGAAAATCCGCTGATGAATGCATAAGCACCAGCCTGCATGTGCAGCCATGTTCATGCTCATTGCAGGAGTGCACCTGACTCACACTATGCAGGGGCGATATTGGCAGACTACATCTAAGCTTCTTCACGGAACAAGGAAAATGCTTATATCCTCACCCCACCATATGCACATCAGTTGGCCACAAGGTTACCTTAAAGATCTGAATAGGGTTAAATAGTGTTAAAAATAGTACTTAAAATAGTGCTGACAACTACATAGCAACTTAAAAATAACTGTACTTGGAACTAGAAACTTTCCTTCTCTGGTATTTGAGAGTCAGTAAATCTTTGACTGTTAGGAAAATATCTACCATGCTCTGCAGGTAGGGGTCCTTAGGCTGTTATAATCCCAATGCGAGGATTATCTGTTTGGCTAGGAGACAGCATGTCGTAGGTTTTGCTTTTAATAAAATAAAACAACTCTGTTCCTTCTTTCTGTGATCTTTATCTCCCCGCCCCACTCCAATTTCTTAAGCATGTAAGGGCTTAGAATCACAGGACATTGTGCTGAAGTCAGTGACAAACCCACTCCATTGGACAAAGTGTTTCCCCTATTGAGTGTCCTCCCCATATTCCCCCTCTTCTGCAGTTCAGAGGAAAGAAGAACAGCAACACGGAAATAGAGCAGTTTCAGCTGAGGGAACAAAGCACCACCCACCTACAAAGTGACCCTTCAAGAACGCCACTTTAGAGGAGGGACACCTCCATTCCTGCCTTGGCCAGGAGGAGCGAGGGCCATCCATCCCAATGGACAGTCACTTCTACAAGCCTACCAAAGAGCTTTTCTGCTTGCCTTCTTACTGTACCTTGGCCAGGAGAACATGTGGGATTGACACTTTTGGTAGTAGCTTATGAGGGACACCGAGAGCACCCAAGCCTCATACCCCATGATGGACCTCCACAGTTATGTGCATGGGACTAGCATGGGACAATCTTGAAGAGAGTATGGAAGCCAGTGATAGTACCAAGTCCAACCTGGATATCAGCCAAACAGAAGCAAATGAAATTGTTAGTATGAGGGATGTTTTCCCATACATGAACAATATTTTCACCAGATTGCCTAGCTTGGGAGTACAGGATATGGAATGCATGCTTTCCTGTCTAGAGTTATGGATTTGTGATCAACAGGAAGAAGAGTTTTCTTACTTCAAAATAACAAAATTTATGTCTAGGGGTAATCACAGCAGCCTCCTGCCTTCCTGGGCCAAGTTTTGCCAAGCACCAAGGGGACTGCTTGTGTTTGAAAACCTTTTCCTTTCCTTTTCTTTTAGGCTGGTCTTTCAGTAATTAAGCCACCACTATTGTCCTTGGACAGTGGCAGAGCCTGGCCCCACCTGCAGGGCCAGTGCCTGGGAGTCACCCAAACTGGTTCCCCTCCACTGAGTGACCCCCCCTCGCTATCACGCAGCCACAGGAAACACTCACTCAGCCCTGAGAGGGACAGCAACAGGCGGAGGATGCCTGCAATGAGCAGGTGGGCAGCAGAGTTCAGCACTCCAGGGGGGGTGGGAGTGCGCCAGGAGAAGTGGATCCCACTGGAGCAAGCCACGCCACCAAGAGAAGCATGCCAGGGCTTGGAGGCAGGCAAGAAAACAGGAGCAGCCAGGGAGACAGCCTCAAAATTGCAGACTAGGCCTCGGTGCCTGGCAACAAGAGCAAGGTGGGGCTGAGGAGAGGGCTTGAGGTAGGCACAACCAGTGCAGGAATGGCAGGGGTCAAAGGACCAAGGATGGATGGACCCACTTCCAGCCCTGAGGAATGGGTGGGAGTGTGAGAGAGGAGACCTGTGAGCTGTCTTATGCCCTCCCTTCTCTTCCTTTCTATTTATAATCATCTGACGTGTCCTTGTCCACCACTGAGGCAATTGATCAGGATGAAGCAGAGCAGCCTAGCTAAATTGAGTGAGGTTCTACACAGTTGGTTCAGACTCAAAGATCATGAATAACATGTACATTTCCACCCTTGGATCATAGATCTAAAAATGCACCCTATTGGTCATGGAAATCATGGTTCCAGGATATTCTCAAGTGGTCTTCTCAAGTTTTGTGGCATCTTCCCTAATGTAGGAACCCTCTGCCACCAAATGCCAGTTCTGTATCCTCAACCAGATCTTCTAAGGGCGTTTTCACACTGCCTCCTTACCCCAATTTTACTCCATTGCTGCCTTGCAAGATGAAATAGGAGATTTTAGGCCGTACTTGAAAGGAGGGGAGAAATTGGGAGTCAACCTTTAAAGGAATTACCTGAAAATGTCCCAATTTAGCTTGCAAAGCAGCCCCTTCACACAGCTAACCGGTTGCTAGAGGTTTGCAAAGAAATCTTCGATTTGCAGAGACAGTATTATTAAGAAAACATTAAATTAAGGGAAAGAAAGTCAGCCAATAGATACAGCACATCAAACAGAAGAATGGTATCAACAGTGGAATGGAAAACTACTGGAAAAAGGGAAAACACAGAAGTGAAACAGATTAAACAACTTGTGTGGTGAACGTAAAAAAAAATCCATTGCACTTTGGCAGTGAAATTGAAGCAGAAGACCTGTTTGAAAGCTGCTTAAGCTTGACAGCCTGGAGTGCCAGTTACAAAAACCAGGCTATTCTAACAAAGTCATCACAATGCTCACAGCTTCATGTAAGGCATTTGCCAATAGTATATAATACTACTTGGCAAGTTTCACCTTTTAGTGTATTTCTAGATCTCAAGGCCCTGTAACATAGGGGACTTCTTGCAGTTTTTATAATCTGGTCTTAGCAAACGTCTAATACGCTGAAAGACCAAGTAGCAGTTTTTTCAGTAATAATGTATGTTAATAGAGTAATGTATTTCCCTTAGCAATCCCATGCCAAATGCTTTATTAAAGGAATATCTCTCCTTAACCTTCCTACAATTCATAGGTTTCCAACATGGCATCTAAATATCATCTCTTTATCCAACAGCCACCTACCTTCTTAGGGAACTAACACCATAAACAGGTATTCTAGTTGTCATTACATTTGCCATTCAGAATTTCTGGCTAAATGCCTTATCACTAAAGAAGGATCTGTATTTGTCAAAGTAATTTGGATAAAGCAATTCTGTGATCTCAATCTTCCCTTCTTCCAAAAGTTAAATCAGTGTGTTGTGGGGCTGAAGAAATTATTCTGCCATCTTTTTCTCCTGTTCTACTCCTCACTCATCATTTAGATGTTGAGGGCCCTCCAGTTTTACAGTTCCAGACAAAGGAAATTACAAAATCTGAATCACTGTGTCCTTTTGGAATTCTTACAGTTGGTCAGTGGATCAGGGAATATATAATCTAAGCCTACAGGTATGAAACCCTTGTGAGGTATTACCACACAGTGTGGTTGAGGGACAGATACTTCAGCAGTATGTATGGCTCTTCTATGGACAGTTTGTAAAGCAACCATTTGGAAATCAGTTCACCTCTTCATCAGACACTATTGCATAGTGTCCTTGCTTCAGCTGATGCTGCCTTCGGCAGGAGAACCCTCCAGCAGGTGTTTACCCTACTCCTGATCTAGCAGAAAGGAAAATTTGCTTATATGTTATAAATTTCCATTCTCAGGGTGGCGTGTCCATCTTTTTATTGTTCTTATTAAACTTCAGTAAGTCATGTCAGACATCATAATCTGGAAGTGGATTCTCAGGGATCATAGTAGGATAAAGCAGTTTCACACATGCTGAGTAATATACTTTCAATGCACTTTAACAATGATTTGCAAGTGGATATTACCCCTTCAAACAGTAA